>NW_026883146.1:0-45073 GCF_032173495.1 Musca vetustissima
AGTCAACAATCCTAGTTCATACGAGAGCCAGTCATGTACTCTTTCTAACACCGTTGGAATTTTCGGATTCCGATGTTCCAGTGAGGAGTTATCATGCCCGCCATCAAAAATAAGGACTTTTCTTTGATCACAAAAAACAACAACAAAACAACAACAAAATTTTTTTGTAAATTATTTTTCTTCCTCTTTAAATCTTCAAATATATATGTGCAAAGTTACAAACCTTAACAAGCATTGGTATTCATTTACCAGCCCATTTAAAATCTTAAAAATAAAAAATCGTGAATGGGGGGGGGGGGGGGGGGGGGGTTCCCTTAATGTAAATGGTGTACCAAAGTCCCTATATATCTTTCGATTTGCACGAAATTTGGCATAGCGTAATGAATTAGGGCTGGAATGATGTGTGTTAAGTTTCCTGAAAATCGGACCAGATTTAGATATTGCTCCCATATATATTTTCGCCCGATTTAATGTAAATGGTGCACCAATGTCCCTAATATCTTTCGATTTGCACGAAATTTAACACAGCGTAATGAAGTAGGTCTAGGATGATGTGTGTTTAGTTTCGTAAAAATCGGTTTTGATTTAGATATAGCTTCTATATCTGACCAAATGAAAAAATTAGTATCGGTTGCAGAATACCATGTTTATAGGTCCAATTTCATTTTACTGCTCCTTTAAAGATACGACGTCTGTTAGGATTCATCTGTTGAATATACCTAAAGTGGTGAAGAGTATCATATAGTCGGCCCCGTCCGACTTTACTACATTCCTTACTGGTTATATAAACAAACTGTTGACAAGTTTAAGTTGGTTATAAGATATAGGTCCAATTTGTGAATAGACCCTGCAGCATAATTTTGTTACCTCCACCACAAAGAACATACGATAATAATTATTCCACATACATTTGGGATATTTTTTCTATATTAACAGTCAATGTTCCTCTAACATGTTTCAATATCAGTTGTTATTTCGACTTCTTTTGTACTAAAAATCTTTCCACAGTCACTTAGACCAATATGATCTGAAACACGTTTATCCTCCGGATATTGACAGTTTCTTTACGCCGCAGTTTCTTTTACGCATTTCTTAACATACGGAAGTTGTTATTTAAGTTTCTAAAGGGGCGTACCAAAGCGTTTTCCCCGAAAACATTCTTACTGAAAAAAACAAATATCTATATCCATTAGTAACCATAAAACTTATTTTAAGTTTGAAATAAAAACACAAAACCAAGTTCTCTTAATTTTCATTTTCAAACGTACCGAAAAAAAAGAGACCACTTACTATAGTAACAGCTACAAATTCATTGCAAATTGCCATCCTCCCCAAACCCGAAAGGAAAGAATACAAAATGGATAACGTATTTTATTGAAATTGTGTGACCCCTTCTTACATCACTACGACCAAGAAGCTAGCCAACACCCCCAAAAATACACAATAAATCATTGAAGCAAATAAAGTTCCTTTTCAAGCCAATGGAAGTCAGTCATGCCAAAAAAATAATATTTGAATTGTGGTTACTATTGTTGTTGTTGTAAATGTAGGTAGCATGGAAATTGAATATTGTTATTTTGCGACACAATAGTGGATTATGAAAAAAACACAGACACACACAAACTGGGTTCGCAATGGAAAATAAATTTATATTTAAATGACTTCTAGAGATTGAAAAGTCTACAGAAATCGAAAAGCCTAAAAAATGATTTTTGCGCACGACTTCGTTTTCATATTATTCATGAAAAAACACAGAGTATAGTTACTAAAAAGGGTATAAATATCCTAAATCATATATACCAAAACAAATATTACAAAATCAACTGGAAACCAGTAAGGAAAGTAGTAAAGTCGGACGGGGCCGACTATATGATACCTTTCACCACTTTAGATATATTGAACAGATGGAATCCTAACAGACATCGCTTTTTTTAAGGACAATTAAGAGGAAATTAAACATGTCATTCTGCAAATTTAACACACATCTTTGTAGACTTAATTCAGTACGCTATACCAAATTTCGTGCAAATCGAATGATATATTGGATTTTGCTGCACCATTCACCTAAAATCGGTCGAAAATATATATGGGAGCTATATCTAAATCTGAAACGATTTTCACGAAATTTAACATACATATTTCTAGATTTAATTCAGTACGCTATGCTGAATTTCGTGCTGAATTTCGGACCCAATATTTTTGTTTTGTGTTTCAATTATTTCTTTCAGGAGGTATATTTATATAGGGGAGAAGCCTAAACACTGACCGATATATTTCACTATCGTCAGGTTCGATTCACGATTTCCTTAGAAAATGGAATGATTACAACCGATGGCTAAATCGTCTTAGAATTCCATAATTTGTAGGGTAAAACTGACTATTTCGAGTAACGACTATCCCCTATACTATGGTAGAATACGCCTATATGGGGACAACCCCTACGCACGGAACTAATCAGCTAAATCTATATATATATATATATATATACAACATAGGGAACTTAATTTTTTTAAAGGGGCAGGGGAAACAGCAGCGCCCATACAAAATGACCCATAATTTCATATTAGAATTGACCATGTTGAAAATATGCAATGTTTTAAATGACAATGATAACAAAATGCTAGTACGTATACAAACCACAGATATATATTATCCAATGGTGAATATACCTATTTGCCAAGTTCAAAAACCACTTTTTATGTAGGAGTTGCCAATGCGCAATTGTTGTTATGAACATGATAACTGTAGAAATATCAGATAGAGTTGCAGTGAGTAAGAAGTGCAGTAAATAAATGTACTGTATGCCAAAATTAGGCCATTCACAAAGTGTGCTATGTCCATCGGTTGTATTTTCTAAACATAATCCATATAAAAATTTGTATCATAATATAATTTTTTTCAGTGACTATAGAACTATTTGATGTGCACATATTTAAGGCAACTATCTTAAATTGGATATGAGAAAAAATTGACGTCGCTACATCCTTGCATTTGGACTGTATACACAAATAGGTACTGTACACATTTTGCACACAAAAATATATTGAAAAACGCATAACTTGACCAAAAATTGAAATGTTTAGTTTCTTATTTTGATATCGTCCAAAATCAGGTCTTAGCATATGTAATCCAAAAAGTATATATTTACTAGCAGCGATTAAATATAAGCTCTAAAACATTTGTTGCCTTTCAGCAACATTTGGCCATAAAGGGTTAAGTATGCTAAATTAATCCATACATTGCTCACAATTTTTCGTAAAAATTTTGTTATTCTCTAAAAAAGTACTCTTACTTTGATCAAAAAATAAAGCCAGAATTTGCCAAATAAACAATAAATACAAAATAATTGTACTGAGTACAATGATAACCAGTAAGGAAAGTTCAAAAGTCGGACGTGGCCGACTATATGATACATACTAATATCCACAATATCCTGTAGCTATAGAAATTTCGCATACATCAGTCGGGACCTAATTCAATACTCTGTGCAAAATTTTTTCTCAATCGGATAAATATTGGCAGTGTGGAGCTTCATTTACATAAAATGGGACGAAACTATATATAGCAGCTATATCTAAATCTGAACCGATTTTCTCCAATTACAATAGGGTTCGTCCTTGGGCCTATTAAGTGAACTGTGCCAAATTTCATCCAAATCGGATCATAAATGGGACCCGTACTTTGTTAACAAAAATACATGGACGGACGAACAGACGGACATGCATAAATCGACTCAGAAAGTGATTCTATGCATATTATCAAAAGGAACCATGGGCTTATTTCGATTTTTTTTCCTGTTGCAAACATATGCACAAAGACACAATACGCTGTACCACAGTGTGATGGAGGGTATAAAAATGGAGTTATATGTGGACTACCCCTAAAAGTGGACGAATATTAATAATTTTTGGGAGGGAGGTTTGGTACCATATACGACTACAAAAAACCAAATTACAAAGAATTTGGTTGAAACACGCGCTCAAGAACCCCAAAATACCGAAAATTGCGGGGTACCCTTATGTAGGGGCTACCCGAAAAAATGGACCTATATTTATAATTTATAGTGGAGAGATTTGCTATCTAATAAGAGCTCGACGTACTGAATTACAGTCAATTCAGTCGAAAAATACAAAAACTGGACATATATTTATAATTTGTAGTGGAGTAATTTGGTACCCAATAAGAACCCAATGTACAAAATTTCAGAGAACTCAGTTATAAAACGAGTTCAAGAACCCCAAAATACCGAAAAATGCGGGTACCCTTATATGAGGACTATCCGAAAAAATGAACCTATATTTATAATATTTAGTAGGGGGATTTGCTACCCAATAAGAACTCAAAGTACCAATTTTCAGCGAATTCGGTCGAAAATGCGATCAAACCCCCAACATACCGAAAATTGGGGGTAGCCTTATATGGGGACTATCCGAAAAAAATGGACCTGTATTTATAATTTTTAGTAGGGAGATTTCCTACCCAATAAGAACTCAAAGTACCAAATTTCAGCGAATTCAGTTAAAAAACGCACTAAATAACCCTTTTATGGGAGCTATGCCTAAACGTGGAGCGATTTTCTCCAATTTCAATAGGGTTCGTCCTTGGGCCAATTAAGTGACCTCTGCCAAATTTCATTCAAATCGGATCATAAATGCGACCTGTACTTTGTTAACAAAAATGCATGGACGGACGAACGGACATGCATAAATCAGAAAGTGATTCTATGCATATTCTCAAAAATAACCATGTGTCTATCTCGATTATTTTTGCCTGTTACAAACATATGCACAAAGACATAATACCCTGTACCACAGTGTGGTGAAGGGAATAATAAAATTTTAGTATGATTTTATGTGGCTGAATCTATGTTTTCAAATTTTCGCAGAAGTATCCAGTGAAACTATAAATCTAATAAGAATTCTATTTTTGCACGAAAAAAATTTATGAAGCTTCGAAATTATTAATAAAAGTATACTTTAAAAACTCCAATGATACACTACTATCATGGCGGGGAATAACTTTTAAATATGAGTTTTGTACCTATGAGCTAAAAAGGGAGTAATAAATTCAGATTTAATAAAGCTATAATTTTGAAATTTAGAACTATAGTTTACAACAAAACTAGTTTATAACAAAACTATATTTCTAAATTACCAAATAATAGCTTTATTAAATCTGAATTTATTAAAAAAAAAACTTCTCCTGTAAAATTTCAAAATTGAGGGTTACGTTTTTGGCGAATATGGCTGGATATATGGGCAATATTGCCAATTTTTTAATATTTCATTTTCAAAAAATCGGTTTTTTTTGTTTTCGTGGTACATCAATGATTTTTGGTACACATATAGAGAAAAATGTTCTGTCTCCAAAACCGTTCGCGATCAAATTTTGGGTTGATACGCGCAAAAGTTATCGAGGTTTTAATTTTGAGCGTAAGAAAACAATATTAAAATTAAGTGGTTTATTATATTGACCAAAAACGGCTTTTTGGTAAAATAATAATATGGATATATTACAATAACAGCGAAAAAGTTGCCCATCTTCGCGAAGTATGAGAAAAATAATAAAAATATTGGAGATTACGTCAATATTTTCATTATATTAATGACATGTATCAGCCTAAAAATTAATTTAAAAATATCTACATAATCAAAACACCATGATGAATTAAATGATATCAAAATAGCGGTTTGTAGATTACAGCGACAACAAAACAATATATTGAGGAAAAATATATGTTTTTGGTTCGAAGAAAAAATTTCATCATATTTATTTTTTTAACTTTATACAAAAAATTTCAGAAAAAAATGTTTGGGTTATTCTTCTATTTTACCCGTGCACTCTTAATTACCTTCCACGGATAATTACCCAAAAATCTTGAATTTTTCACTGAGGTAATTATGCGGGGTTTACTATTTCATTATATTTATTCATTATATATATGCATGTAGGAACGGGTTACGCAACTACTCTAATAATTGCATTACCAACTCCACTAATTGGACGTACTATTGAACACAGCCAATCACTCAAGAATTAATAAACATCGACGAAAACGATTGACAAAACTCTACTTAACATAGACGCAACGATTTTCAAAAGTTGAAGTGACACCGACAACTCGAAGGACTGACACAGTCGCTAATTTGAAGTCAAGAAGATAAGAAGTAATTTGAAGTTTAGAAGTAACAAGAAGTTTTTAGAAGTTTTAAGAAGTGAAGTTAATTATTATTTTATTTTTGTGAACTTTGTAAATATTACTTTATTTAATAATATGAACCCAACTTTATAATTTAAACAATAAAAACATTAAAATTAAACATTAAACAAAGTGTTTCAATTTGAACCAAAGGTAACCAAACCTACATATTTGGGGGCTCGCCCGGTTCAAATTAAATAAAGTGATGGTCAAATTTTGATGGTGATTTGCTACAAATATTGAAAAAAAATTGAAGTGCTTGTGAACTTAAAAAAATGAAGACTATTGGAGAAAAGATTTTAAGAAAAATTGCTGATCTGAGAAATTATGATGATAAAGTTTTGAATGATTGAATTTGAAAAACATTGAACAGTTTATATGATGTCATTAATGATCATTACAAAACTTATGAAGTTACAACACACCAGCTTGTGCATAGACGTTACAACAACACATCAGCGTGTACAAAGACATTACAACAACACAGCAGCTTGTGCAAAACATTACAACAACAAGTGTGTATGATTTCGAGAAAAGGCGCAGGTAAATATTTCTGCATAACAACAACAACAAGTGTGAATGTACGAGATTTGGAAAAAGGGTGCCGTTAATCTTTGAGCATAACAAGAACAAATGTCCGAGATTTTGAAGAGGGGTAACGTTGGCTGAGTGCAAAAGACAACAACAAGAACAAATAATAAATAATTTGACGTTGGTTGATGCGCAATATACACAACAACAACTGCAGGCAAGTGGAGTGTGCGTGTAACAACAACAATTAGACGACCCAAAGAACAACGGTGAAGTGATCGAGAAGACCTAACGCGACTGTCGACTAGATAGACATGGACAGGAAAAACATTGAGAAACTGACGGTTGATGATCTTAAAGTCAAATTGGGTCAGCTCAATTTGGCAAAAAGTGGAAATAAGAGTGAGTTGCAGGCTCGGCTTCTCGAACATTACGGTCATTCTGTAGCTGAGGACGACGGATCTGACTATGGAGAGGCAACATCGTCAGTTGGACAAGCTACAAGTCTATTTACATTGAGGGATATTCAAGATTCTGTCTCAAGTTTTTCAGGTGACCAAATGCCCACTATTGAGCAATGGCTTCGTGAGTTCGAAGATTGCGCTTGTACGGTGGGATGGGACAATTTAAGGAAATTTATATATGGCAAACAATTGTTGACAGGGGCAGCCAAAATTTATGTTGAGTCAGCCCAATATTAAAAACTGGCCAACCCTTAAAGAGTCATTAAAGAAGGAATTTGGTGTGAAGACATCGTCAGTAGAAGTCCACGGACAGTTATCTAACCGGAAAAAGAAGAATAATGAGACTTTGAGAGAATATTTATATAGTTTAATGGAAATAGGGCAACCAATTAATATAGACGACGAGAGTATAATAACGTATTTCGTAGAAGGCATACCGGATTCTAAATTAAACAAAAGTATTTTATACCAGGCAACTACAATAGACGACTTAAAAACCAAATTAAAGATTTATGAGAAAATGAAAGGTACTGAAAGTCCGTCCGCTTCCAGAGTATATCAAACCAGAAAAATTGAGGAAAATAATAAAACGTCTATCCGTTGTTTTAGGTGTGGTGAAAAAGGGCATCTTGCAAACCAATGCAAGACCCCTGGAACAAAATGTTTTAAGTGCAAGGGATTTGGGCACAAGTCATTTGAATGCAAATTGAACGGGAAAGAAGAAATCAAGGACGAAAAGATTAGTGCAAACAAAAAAGATATGGTCCACACATTGTCCGAGGATATTTCGCAGACTCAGAGAATTTTCAAAGAAGTTGAAATTCTAGGTAAAAAATTCATAGCGCTAGTAGACACTGGAAGTGATGTCAGTCTGTTACGAAGCGATGTTTTAGATGAGCTAGGTAATGTGAAGCTTGGCGATGAGGTTAAATCTTTAAGTGGTATAGGAGGCAAAACTGTTTGTACGTTGGGATACTTAAATACGAAAGCAAAAATTGACGATAACGAAATAAATATGACATTCCACATACTGCAGAAGCCAAATATAGGTTATTCTGTGATAATAGGAAATGATATATTGAATCAAGTTGACATGATTATAAATTCGAATAGAGCGATGTTCTCGCGCAGAGTTAATACATCCAATAATATATACGAGAACAAGATCCCATGTTCTGTGGACAATAATCGAATTTCAGAACTGGAAACAGAGTTCTCAGATATATTAAATTTGTCGTATAATGAAGATTTTAGAGATGATTTGGATCTTAGACATTTGGACAATGAGACTCGAAATAAAATTACTAAATTAATAACAGAATACAATCCTGTCAAACCTGTATCCCACCCAGTAGAAATGAAAATTATTTTGACTGATGAAATCCCAGTATCACAACGACCTAGAAGAATGTCATATCCTGATCAGTGCGCAGTCGATGAACAGGTAAATGAATGGCTTAAGGATGGAATTGTTACAAAAAGTAGCTCCGAATATAGTGCACCGGTAGTTTTAGTGAAGAAGAAAGACGGTACACGACGACTATGTTGTGACTATAGAAAATTAAATGAGAAGATCGTGCGCGATAATTTCCCAATGGCAGTAATTGATGATGTTATTCAGAGATTATTGAATGCTAGAATATATACAACTTTGGATTTGAAAAATGGTTTCTTCCATGTTCCAATTGAGCGAGAATCACAGAAGTACACATCATTTGTGACACACAATGGACAATATGAGTTCAAATTTGTTCCATTTGGTATATCAAATTCACCAGCAGTATTTTGCAGATACATTGCATCCATTTTCACGGAATTAGTGTCACAGGGAGTTTTAGTAATTTACATGGACGACATCGTGATTCCATCGAAGGACAATATAGAGGGTGTAAAAAAGTTAAAAAAAAGTATTGGAAGTCGCGGAATCAAACGGACTTACAATAAAATGGAAGAAGTGCCAGTTTCTACAGAAGAAAATTAATTTTTTGGGGTACGTCATAGAAAACTCTACAATATTGCCGTCTGTGGAAAAGACTAGGGTAGTAGCAAATTATCCGCTTCCTACAAATAGGAAAGCCCTAGAAAGATTTTTAGGTCTTACATCATATTTTAGACGTTTTGTAGAGGGATACGCTACTATCGCTCGACCGCTGTCGGATCTTTTAAAGAAAGATTCAAAATTTAAAATGGGAAATGTAGAAATAGCAGCTTTTAATCAACTCAGAGGGGCATTAGTGAAAGCGCCCATTTTAAAAATATTTGACCCGAAAGGATTAACTGGGATTCATGCAGACGCCAGTATGTATGGGTACGGAGCAGCCTTACTCCAAAAGGATGAAGACGGAAAATTCCATCCAGTAGAATATATGAGTAGGAAAACTACACCAGCTGAAGAGAAATATCACTCCTTTGAATTAGAAGTTTTAGCTGTAGTAGAAGCTTTGAAGAAATGGAGAATATACGTACTCGGACTGCATATAAAAATAGTAACTGACTGTAACGCATTCGCACTAACGATGCGTAAACATGACATTCCGCCAAGAATATCTCGTTGGGCACTATTTTTGCAAGAGTTCAGTTATACCATAGAGCATAGATCAGGTTCGAGGATGAAGCACGTAGACGCATTAAGTAGGTTGGCTTGTCTTATGATCGAGGATTCACTTAAACATCGTATTAGAGAAGCTCAGTTACAAGATGAGTGGATAAGAGCTGTCAGGAAAGTTTTAGAAACTAGTACGTACGACGACTACTATATAAAATTTGACATTTTGCATAAAGATCCAAACAAGGAACTTATTGTGATACCATCGTCTATGGAAAATGAAATAATTACTGTAGCTCATAGACAGGGACATTTTGCTACACGGAAGACAGAGGATCTTGTCAGGAAAAATTATTTCATACCAGACATGACAAAGAAAACGGAAAGGATAGTAAAAAGCTGTGTGGAATGCATAGTAGCTGATGCTAAGAGAGGTCGTAAGGAAGGATATCTAAGTCCAATATGTAAAGAAGAAGCCGTTGATGACGTATCACCTAGACCATGTAGGGCCAATGGAAGCAACTCATAAACAATATAATCATATATTGGTGGTAGTAGATGGTTTTACCAAGTTTGTATGGCTGTACCCCACTAAGAGCATAGGTACAAACGAGGTAATAGACAAGTTAACGAAACAATCAGCAGTATTTGGTAACCCACAGAGGATTATTACCGATAGAGGGACAGATTACTTCAAAAAAATTTGACGAATATTGTGAAAAAATGAATATACAACATTTATTGATTGCTACTGGTGTTCCACGAGGAAATGGACAAGTCGAACGTATGCATAGGATAGTTGTACCAATGTTAACGAAATTATGCGCCGAATCGCCTGGAAATTGGTATAAATATGTCGATCGTGTTCAGAAAACTATAAACAATACACCCCCTCGTAGTACTAAGATATCGCCATTCAAATTGTTAACAGGTGTAGATATGAGAATAGAAGACTGTGCAGATGTAAGAAGTATGTTAGAAGAGTGTATAGTCGAAGAATTCGAAAATGAACGTTGTTTGCTACGAGAGGAGGCAAAAGATAACATATTAAAGATTCAACAGGAGAATAGACGAGGATATAATAGGATGAGAAAGCCCGAGACTTGCTACAAAACTAACGACTTGGTAGCCATTAAACGTACTCAGTTTGGTACTGGTATGAAGTTAAGACCGAAGTTTTTGGGTCCGTACAAAATTGTCCAACAGCTCAACCATAGTAGATACATCGTCGAGAAAGTAGGTGATAGTGAAGGTCCGAGGCGTTCAACCACTGTCTCAGAATATATGAAGCCTTGGAGTGTACATTCGCGGTCGAATGCGAATCAGGATGGCCGAATGTAGGAACGGGTTACGCAACTACTCTAATAATTGCATTACCAACTCCACTAATTGGACGTACTATTGAACACAGCCAATCACTCAAGAATTAATAAACATCGACGAAAACGATTGACAAAACTCTACTTAACATAGACGCAACGATTTTCAAAAGCTGAAGTGACACCGACAACTCGAAGGACTGACACAGTCGCTAATTTGAAGTCAAGAAGATAAGAAGTAATTTAAGAAGTGAAGTTAATTATTATTTTATTTTTGTGAACTTTGTAAATATTACTTTATTTAATAATATGAACCCAACTTTATAATTTAAACAATAAAAACATTAAAATTAAACATTAAACAAAGTGTTTCAATTTGAACCAAAGGTAACCAAACCTACATGCATTATATATATATATATATATATATATATTTTTGAGATAAATTGGGTACATCTCTTTCGGCTGAAGTTTTTAAAGTTATCTTCTCGAAAAAATTCAAAATCCATATAAGGTCATTTATGGAAACGGAAATGATCCACATAAAATGCAATTAAATCCGCAAAATTAAAAAAAAAACATTTTTTTTTTTGCCAAATTTCGTGTTTTTGGAAGGCCAGTTCCCGCCGTTCTAGCAGATATATTTTCACACAGAAGATTTTTTTTATCCGAAACGTAAAAAACCTTACTGATCGCGGGTACCTATATCATTCAGTTGACAGATCTAAAAATTTGGTCCGAAAAATAGGTTTTTTAGAATTTTGATCGCACAAAATTTTCACATTTGGATGAGTATTACTCTGAAGCTGTGCAACTACATACACAAAATATACATCAAATTACTCAAGTTCGCGACTCCAATAATCGTATAATCGATTTTTAGAAATTCCTGTTTGTGCATTAAAATTTTACAATAAATTAGACACAGCTTCCACGTATATACACTTAGGAGGCCAATATCATGAACAGTTTGCAACGACAGTTCAATTAACCCAAAACTTTTTTTTATATACTTAAGTAATTCCCGAGTTATATGGGGTGAACCTCCGCTTCAGCTATGTTAAAAAATTGGCAATATTGCCCATATATATATATATATATATATATATAGCATTTCCAGATTAAATGAAACCTTTTACAAATTAAATGAAACCTTTATTCTTATCTAAGGAAATATAATATTTGCAGTAATTTTAAACCAATATTTGAAAATTAAATCAAAGAATATTAACAAATATAGTTGTACGGCTATGTAATTAACATAAATATTCTTTAATTCGGTGTGATTTCATTTAATATATTTACTACATAAAACTAAATAAATAGTAATACAAACTGGGGTATTTCTTGACATTTTAATAAATAAATATTTAAGAACAAGAATTGAATACCCGGTCCTAAATGCGAAATACATATTTGACTTAATAAATTGTTGATGATAAGGTAACTGCTTATCTTAATGAAGGGGTTCCCGATTTGCAGCTTGTGGGATTTTCAAAACCATGTCCATAACGTAGTTAGAATAATCTTGCCGAGTAAGCTTTTGAATACTTCGCTCGATTACATCAACAATGTTATGTTCCATTGAAACGTCACACAGCTCAGCTCTTGCACATAATTTTATTTTTGAAAATGCATTTTCAATTGGATTTAGCATTGCAGAATAAAGTGGTAAGAATTTAAGGTTGCATGTTTTGGATTCGATCTGACCGTAAGCAACACAATGTGTGCTCTTGCTCCTTGTCTTGAACGGGCTTGGGTTCTTTGTATGTAAAGATTAAATCCACACTCATCAATGAATATTAAATTTTCTCCTTGTTGGGTTATCCATTTTGTAAAGTCTTGAGCATATTTTTGCTTAAGCCTAATGTTCTGGAGTCATTCATTCGTTCTATTTCAATAGAGGCCATCTTCAACGTAATTTTCTATGCAGCTTGTGGAAATATTTATATCATTTTATCTCAACAGTTTAGTTTTTATGGCTTTGAGGGTAATTCCAGGTTGACTTTTTATATAGAACTCTATCAGACTTAAAACTTGTGGTGTCAACAACTTCGTTCTATTTCCTCCACGCTTATTTTCCTTCAATGTTCCAAAATTTTAAGTGTGGATTTAATCTTCACATACGAAGAACCAAAGCCCGTTCAAGACAAGGAACAAGAGCACACATTGTGTTGCCTACGGTCAGAGGTCGTAATGTCACTATAATTGCAGCAATAAACAACGCGGGAGTTGTACATCACACAATCGTTTCTAATTCCAGTGTCAATGCAGACAGATTTAAATTATTTATAGATTTTTTTTTGAGCAAATCAATCCAGAGTTGGAAAATAACGCTCAAATACACAAGCGACATGACATAAAAAATTTGATCGAATCCAAAAGATGCAACCTTAAATTCTTAAATAAAATTATGTGCAAAAGCTGAGCTGTGTGACGTTTCAATGGAACATAACATTGTTGATGTAATCGAGCGAAGTATTCAAAAGCTTACTCGGCAAGATTGTTCTAACTACGTTATGGACATGGTTTTGAAAATCCCATTTAGGACCGGGTATTCAATTCTTGTACTTAAATATTTATTTATTAAAATGTCAAGAAATACCCCAGTTTGTATTACTATTTATTAATTTTATGTAGTAAAGATATTAAATGAAATCACACCGAATTAAAGAATATTTATGTTAATTACATAGCCATACAACTATAGTTGTTAATATTCTTTTATTTAATTTTCAAATATTGGTTTAAAATTTCTGCAAATATTATATTTCCTTAGATAAGAATAAAGGTTTCATTTAATTTGGAAAAAGTTTCGTTCTATTTGTAAAAGGTTTCATTTCAATTGGAAAAGGTTTCATTCTATTTGTAAAAGGTTTCATTTAATTTGGAAAAGGTTTCATTTAATTTGTAAAAGGTTTCATTTAATTTGGATAAGGTTTCATTTAATTTGGAAAAGGTTTCATTTAATTTGTAAAAGGTTTCCTTTAATTTGGAAAAGGTTTCATTTAATCTGGAAATGCTATATATACAAGTTTTATATCTAAAAATCGATATATATTTTCTTTGCGTGTATGTTCCCAATAGACGCAAAAATTACTGGACAGATGTTAATAAGATATACACAGTATCGCTGAAAGTAAGATAGTAGTCGTACCTCAAAAATTATCAACATGATATAATCGTATATCTTAAGAACTGTTATAGATAACTGAACTTTCCAGTAAGGAAAGTTCAAAAGTCGGACGAGGCCGACTATATGATACCCTTCACCACCTTGGCTACATACAAGAGATGTTCAGATGCTAAATCTGAACCGATTCCAAAAAAACCTCGCATACATCAATATACATCAGTACGTAAATAAATGCGACCTGTACTTAGTGACAAAAATACATGGACGGACGGATATGCATAAATCGACTCAGAAAGTCTATCTCGATTCGTTTTGCCTGTTACAAATATATGCAGAAAGACATAATACCCTGTTCAATGGTGTAGTGAAGGGTATAAAAATATTCTATATGGACTGGGATAGGATAAATTCAGATACACCTTTACTTTTCTTAAGAACATTTCTATTTTGTGAAGGAGGTAGCAGATAGAGGTGATCGATATTAACATGTGCAAATTAGTTATTTGTCCCAATAAGTATCATCAACTGTACTGACAATAACAACCACTTCAGTGATTCCGCTAACATCCTTCTCTCAATTTTCATGTTTAAAAAATTTTTATTAATTTTAATTTTTGCCCCTTTGCGAAAAATCTGTTTTTAGGTTTCAAGAAAACAAAAATTTCCGCCATTACAGAAAATTGAACCACATAACAATAGTCAGTTAATAATCAGGAATGCCGGAGAACACATGGACATTTCACACACGTTTGTAGTGTTAATGCGAGCATATAAAAATCTAGGGTATTGCAGCAGGATAAATTAACGTTGATAACTTTAGCAGGGGCAGCAAAGTGCCACGTGTCCAGCTAGTGTTAGTAATTTGTGCATTTTGCGTACCCGTACGAATTCCCAGCCTTATCATCTACGAACCAATACTGATACATAAAAATAACATAATTTGTGATAAATACAAATAAAATTATTACTACTCAGAAACTTGTGAAGGTATATTCCCTATGATTAGTTTCCCAATTTCAAATATTGCCTACAATACTGTTTCATTTCGTTGAGCAATGCCCTTGTTGTCTATTCGAGTGTATGTGGAGACACAAAATAACCAAAGTAGCAGGCTAAAATCACATTCAAAAACCACAATATTTCGGTAGCATTGTTAAGGTGTTCACAAAAGCATTATATGAATGTGGCCAGCAATGCAACTTTTCTGTACAGGCGCCAAACGACAGCATGTATAAAAGAGAATGGATGAATGGGATATGGGGTGAACATTCGTTAAATAAAAGAGACTATAGAATCTATAGTATAGATGCAAGGGGATCTTCGCTGGTATTGTAAAATGTTTGCTGGATATACTCGAACACACACACACACAACGTCACATTGTCCATTTGCTGTCTATCATTTTCGTTTAGTAGCCCAATTTTACAATTTCGTTTAGTAGCCCAATACATGTATTTGTTGGTGTCGCCGTAGGGAGGGTAGCTACATTGTGTATGTGTATTTTAGGGTGATTTATCCGTAAACTATTACAGTAATTTCCTATACTGTAGTCTTTAGCAAACTCTTATATTTTAACGATCATAACTAGTAAGGAAATGACAAACGTCGGACGAGGTCTACACCACTTTAAATAATGAATTCTTGTCAATAAGGAATACCACCTTGAAGTTATGCGCCCTTTGCGCGCTGCAATTTGTTAATTGAATATGTATATTGTTGAATTAGAACGTAGCAGCTCACTAATTGATGTTTGTATGCGAATTTTTGGCCAAAAATAAAATAAAATATTTCAACTAAAAATATTGGTCCACAATTTAGGTAGGAGTCTACAGGAAACACTGATCAAACAAACAAACAGAAATTAATTTATATATATATATCAAATCGACGGCTTCAATTCAATATTTTTAAATCGTGAAAGTAGGGGTGGTGGAATCGCACTATATATAAACAAACAGTTTCCGCATACAACAACATGTACGAATACAACCAACTTATCTCAATAATACCATGCTATCGTCCTCCAAATCATAACATAAAAAACTTTATAGAAGAGATTGATCAAGTTATAAATAAAACAAGTAAAAAGCATGAAATTATATTAGTGATATGAATCTCGATATTAATTCAAACAACACGTCAGCAAAGAAATACTTAGATATGCTGGCATCTAATGGACTACATTGCCTTATATCCGGCGTAACGAGAGAAGATGAACGGATTGGAAGCGGAACATGCATCGATCATCTATTCATTACACATACCTCAAAAAATAATTTAACTTCAGCAATAATAACATCTACCATCTGAGATCACTACACAATATTTGGGTGTATTGAAAACGAAACATTAAGAACAATTCAGTGTGATAAAATATACATAAACAAACTTAATAATAGAAAAGTCAATAAACATATAAAATGCATAGACTGGAGTACTATTACATATTATTATATTAACAAAATACACGAACACCTTAGTAAAGTTTACGAAAAATCAACTGAGAAGAGAAAAATACAAAACAAAAATAGAAGTGGACAGCCATGGCTGAATGAAGAGCTAATAAAATGATGTGATATAAGAGATAAATTGTACAAAAAATATCGTAAAAATAAAAATGTCAATAATGAAAAAATCTATAAAACTTATAATAATAATTTAAACAAAAAAATCATATATGCAAAAAACTCATATTACTACTGCCAATTCATTCTGAACAGAAACAATATACGGGGACGTGGAAAAAAATAAATCTAATAATTGGAAAGAAATGTAATAACCTAGATGAAACAATTAAAATTAACTTCTCAAACCAGAACATCAATGAAATAACAGAAAATTTCGCTCAACAATTCAAAAGAAATGTCGATAACATTGTACATAAATGTGAAATCAAAACTCAACCAAACACTGAAACAAATTTCCAAAATTCGATATTTGAAAGAACGAGCACATTACAAGTCAAAAATATTTTGAAAACAAATAAATATTAAAAAAAAGTGCGGGTATATTGCTGAGTATATTTCACCAGTTTTAACCGAGCTAATAAACAGAAGCCATTACAGAAGTCAAATGAAAACTACAGACCAATATCTATATTGCCAACCATTGAAAAGGTACTAGAAGAGATTGTCACTCGAAGACTAAATGGATTCTTAAAAAATATATAAGATAATACATAAAAAAACCAATATGGTTTCCAGAAAGGCAAAAATATAAATCAACTTCTAGGACATTTTTCCAATGAAATAAGCCAAAATCTAGCTGAACAAAAACAGTGCCTAATCACGTTTATTGATTTCAGCAAAGCATTTGATACTTTGTCGCACACAAACCTATTAAACATATTGGGAAAAATGATATAAGAGGACATGGTCTTAAACGAATATATATCCGAGTATGGAGTGCCACAAAGCTCTAAACTTGGACCCATCCTATTCACAATATACGCAAACGATATGGTTAAATGTCTTAATGATAGCACAACTTTCTCATATGCTGATCATACAGCAATAATAGTATCTGATAAATCCATACGAGCAGCAGAAGTAAGAATGCAGAACCAAATAAATAAATTAACAAGTTGGTGTCACGACAATGGGTTGGTTATAAACGCTAACAAAACCAAAATTATGCATTTCAGACCAAGACATATCCACCCAGCAGAAATATCCATAACATTTCATAATTATGACTGTTTGCATAAAAACGTAAACAACTTCGATGATATTTCTGAAATGTGCACTAGCAAAATTGAAGTTGTAGACACGTTTAAATACCTGGGAATACTCTTAGATTAAAACTTAAGTTATTTTTACCGAAAACTTATTGGATATTCACTCTGTAAATTATCCTGGTAAACAAAAATATTCCATGAAATAAACATAAAAAATTTAAAAATTTCTATTTGAGTGTGTATTTTTGAAAAGAAAAACCCATAAGCGGAAGTTGAAAATACACAACAAAATATTCGTTTAAATATATATATGGGGTTTAGTTTGTCATTTAGAATTTGTGGAAAACTCTACTCGACATCAAATAGACACGTTCGGCCAACATTTTTAATTAAAAAACCTAAGCATGGGGCAAAAAGAGAAACACACACAAAATTGTATAAAATGTAACAAAATGACACACATACACAGAAAAAATTTTGAACAGTGTCAAAGATTACTTAGAAACATGCATCTCGTGGAAAAACACTCGTACTCACATTTATGTATATTTATTCAAAGGGACATATAAACCAGACATTCGTTTGGTTAAATAGTCAGTCGGTTGGAACGGCAGACTGACGAATGGACATTGGCAAATTTACGTGCCATAAGACAACATTCAACTGTATAATTTTGACATATGTGGTGGAGCCACTACATTACATTTGTAAACTGATGGATGAATGGACGATTGACAAACGGACAAGTGTGCCATGTTGGCTAAAAACATGAAAATACAAACAACCTGGAAGTTTTTTTTTGTGTGACCAGTTTGCTTGTAAATATGAAATCAGTAATAACAAGTACATGTTTCGGTTTACGAAATAATAAACCAGTAAGGAAAGTAGTAAAGTCGGACTGGGCCGACTATATGATAACCTTCACCACTATGGGTATATTACAATGGAACAATGGAACAAAAGTATGTAAATCGACATCAAACAAATATCATCCGTTGGGCTAGGTCTGTACTTCTTTGTACGTTGTGCAAAATTTGATGTCAATCTAACAGATATGAGGAGTTTGATGCACAATTTACTTATATATGGATGCTATATCCAAACATGAACCGATTTCAACGAAACTTGTCACAGGTTAGGTTATACTAATTTCAGTACGTTTTGTTCCTATCAGCCATATATTGGTTCCTTGGTGCGTCAATATATATATATATATATATATATATCTAGATCTGAATCGATTTTCAAGAAACTCAGCACACATCATTTCAGCATCAATTCAGTACGTTATGCCAAATTTCGTGCAAATCCAAAGATATATAGGAACTTTGGTGCACTATTTACATGAAATCGGACGAAACTATATATGGGGGCTATATCTAAATCTGGACCGATTTTCACGAAACATACCAGACATCATTCTAGGCTCAATTCAGTACGTTATGTCAAATTTCGTGCAAATCGAAAGATATATAGGGACTTTGGTGCACCATTTACATGAAATCGGACGAAACTATATGTGGGAGCTATATCTGAATCTAAACCGATTTTCACGAAACTTGGCAGACATCATTCTAGGCTCAATTCATTACGTTATGTCAAATTTCGTGCAAATCGAAAGATAAATAGAGACTTTGGTGCACTATTTACATGAAATCGGACGAAACTATATATGGGAGCTATATCTTAATCTGGACCGATTTTCACGAAACTTGGCAGACATCACTTTAGGCTCAATTCAGTACGTTATGCCAAATTTCGTGCAAATCGAAAGATATATAGGGACTTTGGTGCACAATTTACATGAAATCGGACGAAACTATATATGGGAGCTATATCTAAATCTGGACCGATTTTCTCGAAACTTGGCACACATTATTCTAGGCTCAATTCAGTACGTTATGCCGAATTTCGTGCAAATCGAAAGATATATAGGGATTTTGGTGCACCATTTACATGAAATCGGAGGAACCTATATATGGGAGCTATATCTAAATCTGAACCGATTCTTCCCAATTTCAATAGGGTTCGTCCTTGGGCCGAATAAGTGACCTATGCCAAATTTCATCCAATTCAGATCATAAATGCGACCTGTACTTTGTTTACAATTTATACATGGACAGACAGACAGACGGGCATGCTTAAATCGACTTAAAAAGTGATTCTATGCATATTCTCAAAAGGAACCATGGGTCTATCTCGTTTCCTTTTGCCTGTTACAAACATATGCACAAAGACATAATACCCTCTACCACAGTGTGGTGAAGGGTATAAAAAGGAAAATCCAATGTGGATATGCAACCATGGTTAGGTCGGACCTTAATTCAATATGGATCTGAATTAAATTATGTTGTGAAAAAACCTGTTACAATAGGGAAAATGTTGGTAATTTTGTGCACCATTTACCTAAAATCGGACGAAATGAGATATATATGCGAGCTATTTCTATTTCTGAACCGATTTCGACAAAACCTCACAAACATCAAACTGGGCCCAATTAAGTAGGCTGTTGGAATTTGGTGCACCATTTACCAAAATCGGATGAAACTACATATGAAAGCTTTATCTAAATAGGAACCGATTTTCACGAAACTCATCATTCGAGACACATTTACACCACCATTTAACTTAAATTTCAATATCTCAATTTAAACCGATTTTTCCCAATTTCAATAGGGTTCGCCCTTGGGCCAAACACATGAGCTATGTCAAATTTCATCTAAATCGGATCATAAATGCGATCTGTTCTTTGTTTACAAGAATACATGGACGGACGGACATACATAAATAAAATCAGAAAGTGATTCTGTGCATATTCTCAAAATTGATAAAATCCAGCGAATTCGCCTTGATCCAAACTTTACACAACCTATTATTTTTACCAAAACTATATCCAGTTCCTTCCCCTGTTCCTTCCTTTCCTTAAGGGAACCCACCCCCCATTCACGATTTTAATTTTTCAAGATTTTCAATGGGCTGGTAAATGAATACAAATGCTTGTTAAGGTTTGTAACTTTGCACATATATAATTGACGATTTAAAAGAGAAGAAAAATAATTTACAAAAAATATTTGTTACTGTTTTGTTGTTGTTTTTTGTAATTAAAGAAAAGTCCTTATTTTAGATGGCGGGCATGATAACTCCTCACTGGAACATCGGAATCCGAAAATTCCAACGGTGTTAGGAAGAGTACATGTCTGGCTCTCGTATGGACTAGGATTATTGACTTCGCTCTAAAATTAACAAAATGATGGACCTTTGAAAAAATATTTTTGGAAAATCGCCGATTTTTTACCAAAAACCAAGTTAAAAAATAAGGAAGATCTTCACCGATTGGCTTTATCCTAGTTCATACGAGAGCTATACACTCCCAGAGAAACGTTGCAAAATTTGGAACCGATTGGATTATTAGTTTCGGAGTTATCGTGCCCGCTATTCACAAAAAAAAATTTAGAGAAAAACGCGTTTAAAGTTTGAGAAGCCTTTCAGCCGCCACTTGATGCTGACACAATAAATCGGCTATATCTTCAAGAGTTCTTGAGATTTTCACTTGAAATTTTGTAGAGACATTCTTTAATCAGTGTAGATTCGAATTATATCAACAAAAATTTTGACCCCGAGAATGGGGGGTCAAATGGGGGTCCGTTTTGGTACCTCCTCCCAAAGGATTAACATTTTGAAATTTTGTAAACATCTTATAATGTGAACGGCATATTCGAGTTGGTAAATTCGGTAGGAACCTATATATGGCGACAATTTCATTGTAAATTATTTACCGATATCTTTTATTCAAATACCTTACATATTTGTAGTGTATGTGTATGTCAAAAAATGTTCCTAAATTGAGTTTTATACAAAGACTTGTTTCAACTTTCAAGAACCTGGAATATCAAATTACAGTCCCATTAAATTTAATGAGGAGTTAGCGTTCTGTGGAAGCCATACCAAAGAGATATATCCTGTTTTCAATACGAAATTAGAGTGACATATGTGAAAATTTCAAATCTATATCATATTTATTGGGATCTCCGACAAGTGGAAGGACATGGTTAAATCGTCATAATCAATATCAAGAATCAAAAATATGTATACTTTCTGACAAATATTACGAGATGTTACAAACGGAATGACAAATTTAATGAACATCCCATCTTAAGGTGTAGGGTTTAGATCCAAGCCTATTAGTCCATTGACATCAATCAATCAATTAAATATATGTCGCTGCTTATAATATAACTTGTTGCCTTCTGGATATGATTTATTTACCATGATACAAACCTAACGATAAATATACCAGCCATACCTACATACCCTATACCAAACAAAATAACCCGGACAACGACAACCAGCCAACCAAACATAAAGTACTGACGAGAATTGATGATAAGTAGAGGGGGATATTCATCCTGATGCCTTTTTTGCTCTTGTTAATGAATAAATGGGAAGCGGATGTTTCACATGCTATGTCAAACCGAATCTGACTGAGACTACTCATACAGTAGCTTAAGATGAAAGGAAGTGGAACTGGAACTTTGGTTGGTAGGAGGCATGGTTGAATGGATTAGTTACCATAATGCAACCGCATTGTACACAACAGATTCAATGGGGCACATAAATGACAGAGATTCTGTACACATTGTGAATAAATTAAGAATTAATTAATTATAAAAATAAACAGGATGTTGATTTTGTTTGTGAGTGTACATATACACGAGAATATACTACGTATGTATGAAAATAAGCATGTGGAAAGAGAGTAATTGGAACACAGTGGAAATTATTTGCAATCCGTACTTTTCAAAAGGAATTCAAACTTTAACAAATAACCCTCTTCGATTTTAATAAGAAGGCGGACAGTTCTTGAACAATGACCATAAAAAGGAGAGTCAGCAAAAGCATTTTGAATGGCAATTGACTAAATATTTAACAATTCATTACATTTTCAATTCAGGCTGATGTGCCTACTGTGTTGTACACTAGTTGAGGCACTGGTAGCAAAGAACAATAATTCATTTCACACAAAAATGTGGATACATGACAGCCGGGAACGTGAGTTGTTTTTCCGTTGAACAACGACGGTACAATGAAGAACATTAAACGGAGTTGTTGAGTAGCCTGACTAGTTATTTCAAGTCACCATCTATCGCAAGCAAATTGTGTCGAAAGAAAAAGCAACTGTTAATAATGTTGGCATTGGTATGATTGTGTGACCATTTATGTTTTACAGAACTCATGCAAAAATATCATCATTGCGTAGCCGAAAGTGAAAAAAGTGAATGAATAAATCTTTATATTGGATTTTATTAATATACCCGGCCCGGCATAACACAATTTTAACAATTCATCAACGCCCAAACGAAACGGCTGAAGATATAATCTTGAAATTTTGGTTGAGGGTCACTCTTGATCCAAAGGTGTCAGATATGGCTGGATTTTTGGAAATTCGTACTAGAACAGTACGAAAAATACAAAAAAGTATTAAATATGGTATCATTTGTATTTGGCGAACCAGTAGAGCTAGAACTCTGAAATTTGGATTGAGGGTCACTGATGGGTCACTGAGTATCCGAAAAGTACTGAAATGTACTAAATTTGGTACAATTTCGTAGCATGTGAATGGTTTGAGCTATGAACTTGAAATTTGAAATGCAAATTAAGGTTGAGAAGTAGGGTCGATATGAGGAGAGTTTGGAAAGTACTATATGGTACTTATTTGGTACATATTTGATTTGAAGGTACAAATCGAGCTGGAATCCTGAAAATTGGAAGTAACATTACCGTCAGACTGTAGGATTAGGATATTTAAGTAGTTTTGGAAAATTTTTACTTATGTGTACGAAAAGTACTACATCGTACTATAATTGGTACAATTTGAATTTGGCTGACCCGATAGAGCTGGAACAATGAAATTTGCAGTAAGGATCATTGTAGGGGTGTAGGATTAGTGTCAGGATTCAGTTTAACAAATTAATACTTATGGGTACTAAATGGTACTAAATTTGGTACAATTTGAATTTTAGGTGAACCAATAGAGCTAGAATCATGAAAATTGGAGTCAGGATCACTGTGGAGGTGTAGGATTGAAATATGTAGGAAGTTTTAGAAATTCGTACTAATGTGTACTAAATTTTGTACAATTTAAATTGTGGGTGAAGCGATAAGGTGGAAATCATGAAATTTTGATTTAAGATATCAGGGGGGTGGGGTGTAGGATTGGGGTATGTAGGAAGTTTTGGAAATTCGTACTACTGTATACCAAATTTGGTACAGTTTGAATTGTGGGTGAACAGGTATAGTTGGAATCCTGAAACTGGGACTTTGGATCACTGTGGGGGTGTTGGTTTGGGTTAAGTTGAATTGTGGGTGAACCGATAGAGTTGGAATCCTGAAACTTGGATTTTGTGTCACTGTGGGGGTGTTGGTTTGGGTTAAGTACGAAGTTTTGGAAATTCTTACTACTGTGTACAAAATTTGGTACAATTTGAATTGTGGGTGAACCGATAGAGTTGGAATTCTGAAATTTTGATTTAGGATCACTGTGTGGGTGCAGGGTTTGGGTATGTAGGAAGTTTTGGAAATTGGTACTGCTGTGTACTAAATTTGGTACAATTTGTATTGTGGGTGAACCTATAAAATTGGAACTATGAAATTTGGAGTTATTATCATTGTTGGCGTGTAGGATTGGGGTATGTAGGGAATTTTTAAAATTCGTACTAATGTGTACGATATAGTACCAAATATGGAAATGGGTGAACCGATAAAGCTAGAATCTTGACATTTGGATCGCTATTGGAGGTAGAATTGAGCTATTTAATAAGTTTTGGAAATTCCTACTAACGTGAACTAAATTTTGTGTGAACCGATGTATGGCGTTTTTGAATTTTGTACCAAATGTGATTTGGGTGAACCGATTGAACTGGAATCTTAATGTTTGATGTTAGGATCACAGTTGGGGTGTACGATTGGGCTCCTAGAAAGTTTTGAAAATTCGTACCAATACAGCTGGAATCCTGAAATTTGAAGTTAGGGATACTGTTGCGGTGTAGGATTGGGATGTGTAGACAATTTTGGAAATTTGTACAAAATGGTACCAAATGCGGATCTGGGTGAACTGATAGAGCTGGAACAATAAAATTTGGAAATAATGGTACTGTCGGAGTGTAGGATTTGTGTATGAATGTAGTTTTGGAAATTCATATTTGTGGGTACTAAATGGTACTAACTTTGGTACAATTTGAATTTTGGGTGAACTGATAGAGCTGAGATCCTGAAATTTGGAGTAAGGATCATTGTTTGGATGTAGGATTGGTCTTTGTAGAAAGTTTTTGAAATTCGTACTAATTTGTACTAAATGACACCAAATTTGGATTTGGGTGAACCACTAGAGCGGGAATCTAAAAATTTTATGTTAGGATCACTTTTGGGGTGTATGATTGGGCTTTGTAGAATGTTTTGGAAATTCGTACTAATGTGTACCAAATGTGACTGAAATGTGTACTGATAGAGCTGGAGCACTGAAATTTGGCAATATGTAAAATGTTGGAGAGTAAGAGTGGGGTGGGATGATTTTTTTTTAAATTAATACTTATGGGTACTAAATTGTACTAAATTTATTGCAATTTGAATTATCTGATAGAGCTGGGATCCTAGAGGATCCTAGAGGTAGTTTTGAAAAACTTACTATAAGAGAACATAGGTACTAAATGGTTCTAAAACTTTAATAATGGTCGGTATTGGATTCTAAATACTTCCCACATTAGCTAACGAAGTAGCGCGTATATGCTAGTGTTAGAACACATATTTTAGATTTTTGTTTCATAAACGTAACTCGATCTGTAGTTACTATCTTCCACAGAACAAATATTTTGACCTTATGGTATTCAATTGGATGAAATTTGGCATAGGTCACTTCTTTGGCCCAAGGAGGAACCCTATTGAAATTGGAGAAAATCGGTTCAGATATAGATATAGCTCCCATATATATTTTCTTCCGATTTAATGTAAACGACCCCTATATATCTTTCGATTTGGGCGAAATTTGGGATAGCGTACTGAATTAAGTCTAGAATGATGTGTTTTAAGTTTCGTGAAAATCGGTTCAGATTTAGATATAGCTCCCATATGTATTTTCGTCGGATTTAAGGTAACTGGTGTACCAAAATCCCTATATATCTTTCGATTTGCACGAAATTTTGCATAGCGTACTGAATGAAGTCTAGAATGATGTGTGTTGAGTTTCGTGAAAATCGGTTCACGTTTGGATATAGCTCCCATATATATTTTCGTCCGATTTAATGTAAATGGTATAACAAAGTCCCTATACATCTTTGCACGAAATTTAGCATGGATTTAACTGAATTAAGTCTCGAATGATGTGTGCAAAGTTTTGTGATAATCGGTTTAGGTATAGCTCCCATATATATTTTCTACGGATTTAATGTAGGTCCTATATAGTTTCTTCCGATTTTATGTAAATTGTACACTAGAGTTTGTCCGATTGCCACACAATTTTGTAGTATAACCTAGAAGTTAGATATAAATTCTGCACCAATCGCCTCAGGTGAGTCCGATTGGCATAACATTTTGCACAACGTACGGAAGATACTATAACATAACGTGTGACAAGTTTTGTTGAAATCGGTTCAGATTTGGATACAGCTCCTAGATACAGTTTCATCCGATTTTAAGTAAAAGGTGCACAAAAGACCCAAAGTTAAGCCGTTTGCTACAAAATTTTGCACAACGTACTGAAATTTACATTGCCTAAAGTTTGCCAAATTTTGTAGGAATCGTTTCCGATTTAGATTTATCTCCCATATATAGTTTCGTCCGATTTTAGTTAAATGGTACACCAAAGACCCAACGTTAGGCCGATTGACATAACATTTTGCACAACATACTGAAGTTAATGTGGAAAGTTTTGTTGAAATCGGTTCAAATTTGGATAGAGCTACCATATATATTTGCTCCGATTTTAAGTAAGTGCACCAAGAACTCATATAGTATGTGGACGATATGTACAAAACATACTGAAATTAGTATAACCTAACTTGACAGGTTGCGATTAAATCGGTTTAGATATCGATATAGCTTGTATATATATTTTGGTCAGATATGTTATCGATTTTATTACGGGTTTTGCTTCTCCTGTAAAATTAGTAAAAGTGTAGCTTAGTCCGTTTGCATTTATGATAACGATATGTAATTTCGAACCATATTAAAGGAATATTTTTAAAGACAATATAGCACTATCTGCATATGGCAGAATGTGCCCCACATTAAAATGCCGTATCTACCCCGAAAGTACTTTTTTTCAATCTTCTTAAAACTTTATATTTTTAATTATTTTTAAAAGAATGCATATTGTAATTAATTACGTTTTAATAAAAATAAAGTTTTATACACGAAATACACACAAAATAGAATGGAAATATTACCAAATCATCTGTAAAAATACAAAAAACCGTGCATATAAATATGTTTATTAGCTACAGGTTTCAAACTTTGCGATACTGATTTCGTATTCGATACCTATGGATCGAATCCAGTGATGTACAGTGAGATATTCATATCGAAAACTTGATTGCCGAATGTGCCTCGATGGCGAATTTGCCCCAGTCCTCCCTGTAACTTTTAAAAGAAGATTCTACAGTATTCTATAAGATGGTCTTTTAAATTTTAAATCTTCTACTTTTCTATAACATGGATTTATATATGATAGTATCCTGGTTTATATAGGAAGACCATCGGCTTTTTAAAAAGAAGAGTTTTCTTTCTGAACTTCTGTAATTAGAAGTTCTGGTTTTGTACATGAATCCAACATAGTCTTCAAACAGAATACCTTCTGAGCTTCTATCAGAAGATTTTCTGGTCTTCTACAAGAAAATATTCTGGTATTTTTTTGTATTGTCGTTCATTATGAAGACCTTGTGATCATATTTAAGAATTCATTGAGAAGCGGATGATTTTCCGTTTCGTTTGCAATAGCTAGAAATAAAATTTTGAAATTTAATGGCTTGTCCATCTGTCTGTTAAAATCACCAGATGCATCGCTTCCAAAATTTGCACATAGATTGCTGCTACGCCTTGGAATTTGATATTGAAAAACGAATATATCAGACCATGTTTTGATATAACCCTCCCCCAAAGTCGTCCGATAAGCTGGTGTATAAGTGTATCACAACATTTCAAAATTTTGAATGTTAATTAGCATTTCCGAACCGAAGTGGTTACAATTTGACATCCCGAGTTCTTGGAGGCCGGCGACATTTTGCAATATAGGTCTATTGTTATTTGGTTATTTTAATAAGTTCCTCGTGGGAGAACTTAACGATGTTTTGACTTGTTGTTCTAAACGGAGACCATTTCGGGTACTGTACGACCACAATTTAGTTCTCCGTAAGATTTAGACCTCTTTGACAAAGCATTTTGCATTCTACGCGAAGACATTTTGGATATCTTCTTCTATTTGTCCTTAGTCTCCCATAAACATTGTCATATGTGGTTGATCGTTTCTCTTAACATTAATTAATGTGTATTTTCATTAATTTATGACCTCTTTTTGCCTAAGTAAATGAATAAACATGTACGTGACATAATTTGTTCATATTTACCTGTAATATTTCGTTGCAAACAAACAGACGTAAACGTACTAACCAATCAAGATATGTCTCCCATTTGCATGTCTTTTTGGGATCTTGTGCACCTGGTGGTCCACCAGACGATGATGGTTGGTCCCATTTTTTTCTGTAATGAATAAATGGACATAAAATATTAATGAATGGATAGGGATTGTAAAAATAAAATAAGTAATGGGGAGAATGGGTTAAATTTTGAGTTGGGCGAAACGTTGTTAAAATACGCCAGCACTCTTTAAGAAAGATACACCTTTTTGCGTTATGTATGGCATTACAATTAATTCCTTATAAATTAAGAATTATTTATTATTTTATTTTGTATTATTTTCTTAATTAAAACATTATACACATTTCCATCCTTGAGATATAGGGGAAAATGAGAGATATCTCTCAACATAGATATATCCTTGTCGTTCACTTTCAGCTGTTGGCTGTTGCCATTTGTAGCTCTTCATTCATTCATTCATTCATTGTACATACTATTACCATACCACTTCCCAACACAAATAAATGTTTGAGTGTGGGTGTCTGTATGGACGATGTGGACCATAAACTTCACGATAATGTACGGACGACTGTCATAAGCTACAGACTGAAAATGTTGTCGTGCATTTTCCTTTCGTGGTTTTCTTTGGTAATAGGGAATATAAATATTTTTATACCCTTCACCACTCTGTGGTACAGGGTATTATGTCTTTGTGCACATGTTGGTAACAGGCAAAAGGAAACGAGATAGACACATGGTTCCTTTTGAGAATATGCATAGAATCACTTTCTCAGCCGATTTATGCATGTCCGTCCGTCCGTCTGTCTGTCGATGTTAAATTGTAAACAAAGTACTGGTCGAATTTACAATCCGAATTGGATGAAATTTGGCATAGGTCACTTATTTGGCCCAAGTACGAACCCTATTGAAATTGCGAAAAATCGATTCAGATTTAGTTATAGCTCCCATATATATTTCCGTCCGATTTAATGTAAACGATCTCTATATCTCTTTCGATTTGCACGAAATTTATCAAGTTTCCTGAAAATAGGTTCAGATATGGTCGTCCGATTTAAGGTAAATGGTGTACCAAAGTCCCTATATATTTTTTGATTTGTATGAAATTTGGAACGGCGTAATGAATTATGTGTAGAATGATGTGTGTTAAGTTTCGTGAAAATCGGTTCCGATTTGGATATAGCTCCCATATATATTTTCGTCCGATTTAACCCTTTGAGCCCCGAATTTTTTTCCGTGACTATAGAACTATTTTCTGTGCAAGGATTTAATGTATCTATCCTAAATGGGATATGCACAAAATTTGACGTCGCTACATCCTTGCATTCGGGAGATACAGTACAATCTTTCTGAAAAATAAAAGTTCAATATTAAGTAAAGCAAATGCAATATCGACGAAAAAATCACTTTTAATTATTCTTTAGGTTCTTTTCTACAAGGCTCAACAACAATTTGGTGGATACAATTCGTACATTTCGAATACGAAGCTATTTAAATAATTTGTACTGTATACGCTAATTGGTACTGTACACATTTTTTGCACTCATCTGTATATTAAAATGCTTATAATTTGGCCAAAAATTTGAATTTTTTATATTTTTCTTTTGATATGTGTTGTCTATAATCAGATCTTAACATATGTAATCCAAATAATATACATTTACTAGCTGCGTATTAAATATAAGCTCTAAAACATTTTGTTGCCTGTGGGCAACATTGGGCCACAAAGGGTTAAGGTAAATATATACTTTGAGGTAAATAGTGCACCAAAGTCCCTTTATATGCTTCGATTTGCACAAAATTTGGCTAAGCGTACTAAATTCAGTCTAGAATGAGTGGGGAGTTTCGGGAATTATTTTTAAATAACAAAAAAGTATAAGTATATGGACCTATGTCAATACGCTGTATTTTGTATCGATCGGACCAATATTGGAAGTTTGGTGCATCACAAATCGGACGAAATTATATATGTTAGCTACACAAAACGTCGCATACATCAATCAGAACCTAATTCAGTACGCTGTGCAAAATTTTGTTTCAATCGGTTCACCATTTACCTAAAATCGGACGAAACTATATATGGGAGCTATATCTATTCCTGATACAAAAAATTCCTTTCTTGAAATAACATATTGGCACAACATCACAAGCAAAAACTCACAAAGTACTTCTGAAATACTTACCTGTTTATCCAACAGAACATTGCTGCTGCATTGTACAAACTCTTTTGGTCCAATATGCTTGGCTAGTTTCTTTTCAATGTGACATAAAATTTGAGCATATTGTGTAGAAGTAGGACAGCTAAATAGATTCGAATCAGACTGAAAGAAAGCAGCGAGAAAGGTAGGCATTAACATTTCTGATTTAAATTGAGAATGTCTAACACATTTACACACACACGTTTATATATGCCTTATCGGCAGCTGGGCTGACATTAGTTGTTTGGCATGCTCTCAATTCTTCTTCATGCTTTTCCAAATCAGGCAAACGTTTTAACAAGGCACTCAGTATGAAACAATGGCTTCTAAACGTGTATTGGAACATCTGCAATTGATTCGAGGAGGAGAGGGAATCAATTAGATAATGGCCATTTAAGTCCACCACCTCATTTTGGGTTAATTGATGGTACTGCAGACAAATCAAAATGAATGAGAGGAATATGATTGTTATCACTCACCTGGCAACGATATGTTTAAGATGGCTCATCATGCGGTCATCTCGATAATCGTAGGGAAACTTATTTGTCCATTTAGCTAATAATGCTACCAATGATTCTAATGATTCACTATCAGGTACTGAAGATAGAAGTTTACCCAGCAGTTCGTGGGGACGTAAATATAGGCGTGACGATAATAAAAATGAAAACATAAATTCCTGCTAAAGGAAAAAAGAAATACAGAAATAGACAAATTATAAAATGTATTTATGATAAAAAATATTTTGAAATATATTTTTAAAAAGTGTATATTTCGACAAAGTGTTTCTTAACCCAGTAGAAAGTGTCTTGCAGACAACATTAACGAATCGTTCAAGACAATGGCAATTCCTTGAGGACACTTTGCAGACAACAATGTGAAATCCTTGACGAAATTTCGTCAATGAAATTGTCACGCAAGAGAGTATTTTCTACTGGGAAAGTAAATTTTTATAATACCACAAATTAGTATTCATAAAATCTAAATCGTATACATACTCTTGCTCAGCGTAAAATTCTATGTAAAATACCGTTAGGGAGTAGTGCACACATATCAGGATCTCCCAATTGTCGGTATTCAAATGACCATAGGAACGTTTTCCAACCGAATTGATATTATGGGGTTTCTATACCATTTTTATTTTTATAAGCGCCACTCATTTCAATATGTTCGAGGCCTTAGCCCAACCTTAGTATCTGCAGTTTTGTACTTCGTTGTCTCCTGCAATTCCAATCGATTTTACGTTCGACCAGGCCGAACTTTACGATGTCTTCACATTTTTTGGTTAATCATGGAGGAGGGTACAAAAAGTCGGTTTGGCCGAACATAAGCAGATTAATATAATCTTGATCAGAATATGTCGATTTATGTGTCGATTTATGTGTGTCGGTCTGTTGAAATTTTGCACAGACATTGCTAGTATTTTGGTATTACAAAAAGGATATCGGTCCACTATTTGGTATGACCCCCCATATAACCGTACCCCCAATATACAGTATTTAGGGGATTTTTGTCATAATGACCCAAGTTTCAGGTGGCAGCTTTTAACGAGGCCATGGCATTTCTGAACGGCATTGTTTTTTGCAGTGATTGAAAAATCCGTTTTTACTCGAGCTTACTGGACATGTTCCAAGGTGCCCCACCTTAAGCATTTTACGAAAATTTATAATAATTTTTTTACCCTTCACCACACTGTGGTACAGGGTATTATGTCTTTGTGCATATGTTTGTAACAGGTAAAAGGAATCGAGATAGACCCCTGGTTCCTTTTGAGAATATGCATAGAATCACTTTCTGAGTCGATTTATGCATGTCCGTCTGTCCGTCCGTCCATGCATTTTTGTGATCAAAGTACAGGTCGCATTTATGATCCGATTTGGATGAAATTTGGCACAGTTCACTTATTTGGCCCAAGAACGAACCCTATTGAAATTGGAGAAAATCGGTTCCGATTTAGATGTAGCTCCCACATATAGTTTCGTCCGATTTATTGTAAATGGTGTATCAAAGTCCCTGAAAATCATTTGATTTGGACGAAATTTCATATATTCGTATATACTGAATTAGGTCTAGAATGATGTGTGCTAAGTTTCGGTAAAATCGGTTCAGATTTACATATAGCGCCCGTTTTAAGGTAAATGGTGTACCAAAGTCCCTATTTATCTTTCGATTTGCACGATATTTGGTATTGCCTACTGAATTAAATCTAGAATGACGTCTGCTAAGTTTCGTGAAAATCGGTTCATTTTTAGATATAGCTTCCATATATAGTTTCGCCCGATTTTAGGTAAATGGTGCACCAAACCCCCTGCAAATCTTTTGATTAGCAAGAATATTGGCATAGCGTATTAAATTAAGTCTAGAATGATGTGATGGTTTTAAGCAAAATGTACACTAAAGATCCATACCATAGTTCGATTGACTATGGTATGGATCTCTGGCAGGTTTGCTTGAAATCGGTTCAGATATAGATATAACATAGCTTCCATATATAATTTCGACTTATTTATGTTGATTGTACGCCAAATATTCAATGGGTGTCTGATTGAGATTAAATTTTAAACAGTACACCGACGTCTTTTCGGATACATATGTAAAATATACCCAAAGTGGTGAAGGGTATCATATAGTCGGCCCAGTCCGACTTTACTACTTTCCTTACTGGTTTATGTAGGTAATATATGTGAAAGAAAATACATTAGTTATTTTTGAAATGATTATCGGAATGCAATAAAAAATGTTTAACGAAAGAAAACGATCAATGAAATCTTCCTGCGTCCTTACAACAAAATTAAACAAGTGAAAAATCGTTAAGTTCGGCCGGGTCGAACTTTGGATACCCTCCACCATAGAAATTCTGAAAAAAAATTTAAATGAAAATATAGGGAACATATATGTAACTCACAGATGGTCTGTCAGAAACAGTGACGTAAATGACATACATTTCCGACGTATAATACATACGTCAGAAACGTCGGAAACCTACCCAAATCCATTAGGTTTTTGACAAAATAGGTATTTCCTTTAATCAAATTGGAAATTACGCATGCTTCACTCAAATCCATAAAAAATTTGAAAATTTTCTTCTCAAAAAAATTTAGAAATTTTTATCAGTTCTAGCAAGGAATAGTCAGATATATGTAAAAATAATATATATTCTTGAAAATAACTTTATATGCTGATAATATTGAAATAAACGACGTTTACTACATTTATTACATTTTATACAGGTATATGACGTTTTCGACGTTTACACCTTTTTGACGGTCGAAAACCTAAAAATTCGTCACACGGACCATCCCTGATGTAACTACAATTCTACAGATTGTTGCAACCAAAATATAAATTTCAGCAATTTCAATTTACTCCAATTAAGAGGAAAAATTTATAAGAGGCATACTAAAGCGGGACAAATATTAACAACATTGTGTAGGAATTAGCGAATACTTGGTGTTTTTATTAAATAAGAGGTTATGCCTAATTAATGGCCGATATAGCTCAAGCTCCAAGCTAATAATATAGTTTTGAATCCCAATACCGTGCATTACGCTAAATATTAAACATGTAGGATGTTTTATATAGGACCTAGGCCTACACGTTCTAGTTTTTATGTCAATATCCTCCAATAGAAAAGTGATTACAACATATGGCCAAATCGACTATATCGTTTTAGAATTCCATACTGCAAGGTATGTTACCATATACGACTACAAAATACCAAATTACAGCAAATTCGGTTGAAAAACGCGCTCAAGAACCCCAAAATACCGAAAATTGGGGGGTACCCTTATATGGGGGCTATCAGAAAAACTGGACCGATGTTTATAATTTTTGGTTTAGATATTTGGCACCAAATAAGAACCCAATGTACCAAATTTCAGCGAATTCGGTTGAAAAACGCGCTCAAGATCCCCCAAATACCGAAAATTGGGTGGTACCCTTATATGGGGGCTATCCAAAAAATTGACCTATATTTGTACTTTTTTGTGGGACGATTTGCTATGCAATAAGAACTCAGAGTACCAAATTTCAGCAAATTCGGTTGAAGAACGCACTCAAGAACTTCAAAATACCGAAAATTTTGGGGTACCCTTATATGGGGGCTATCAGAAAAAATAGACCAATGTGCATAATTTTTTGCATAAATATTTGATACTAAATAAGAACCCAATGTACAAAATTTCAGCGAATTCGGTTGGAAAACGTGCTCACGATCCCCAAAATATCGAAAATTGTTGGGTACCCTTATATAAGGGCTATCCGAAAAAATGAACCTATATTCATATTTTTTGGTGGGGAGATTTGCTACCCAATAAGAACTCAAAGTACCGAAATTTCAGCGAATTCGGTTGAAAAACAAGATCAAGAACCACAAAATACCGCAAATTCGGAGGTACCCTTATATACCCTTATACTTGACCTGCCTGCAGACAAAAGACGACTCTATGCAAAATTTTGGCGATCTATCTCAATTCGTTTAGACGCTAGAGTGATTACAACAGACGGACATGCTTAAATCGTCATAGAATTTTACACTGATCAAGAATATATATACTTTATAGGTTCCGAAATGATTATTTCGATGCGTTACAAACGGAAAAACAAAACTAATATACCCTGCACTGCGAAAACAGCTAAAAAATTTTAACTCATCTACATTTTGCCGACAACTGAAAAAGCTAGCCAAAGTTATTTACGCTACTAGAAAACAAGATTACCATATAAAACCAGTAAGGAAAGTAGTAAAGATGGGGGGTCGACTATATGATACCCTTCACCAATTTGGGTATATTAAACTGATGCATCCTAATTAGGGTTTGGGAATTTCCGACTTTTTTTCATTCCCGGGTACCCGAGAATTCCCGGGAGTTTTCACAACCTTTGTAAGTAAAAATATTAAAGGGTAGGAATGATATTATATTAATTAAATAATTAGAATTATAAAAAAGTGACGTTCTACGTCATTGTACTGTAACACTTAAAAAGAAATAATTGAGAATTCATTTTCAAATAAAATGTGTTTTAACATGTTTTTGGCAAAACATTGTATTAAGAACTATTTGTACACATTAACAAACATATGAAGAATTTTTAATTCGTGCATTCAACAGTTTGTTTGATATTGAAAATATTCTCCCACATTGTATGAACTTCTATAGGAATTGACTTTGCAACCATTTTAATTTAATTTCAAAACATGTATTCCTTTGAAGTATCTTCATCACTACTAGATGACCAGATTCTGTATACACCGTTGCTTCTTTTTTTGTCATATCCGTATTCCCCAAACTATCTGGGTCTCTTAAAAAATTTAGTTTAGATATAAATTTTAAGTCACGTCGTCACTTATTTCTTTTTGTAAAATCTGTGGAATTTAATGGTGGAAAGAAGTTTGTTGATGTTTTCAAGACAGCATCAACAATAATTTAAATGTATGACATGATTCCAGCAAAAAATCAGAATAAATGTTCTCATGACGTTCGCCCTATCTGAAGCAGTTGCTACAACGTGGGTTTCAAAATATAATTCCAGCAGTTTTTCTTCAATCCGAATTTCGAACCTGTCTACTATATTAAAATGAGCATCTTCCACTTATACACACATTAAAATCTCCCCTTGTAGTTGTTGAACTATCGATAACAAATAATACGACGAATGGATCAACGGATCCATTCTGTTTATGCCTTAAGCATTGAAATTTTTACTTCCGTTTTAATATTTATTTAGAAATACAATTTCCCGTTTTCCCGGGAAATGCTATCGGGAAATCTCGGGAATATCGATGTCCCGGGAAATCCCGGGAATACCCGGGACGGGAATTCCCGACCCCAAACCCTAATCCTAACAGACATCGCAGTTTTGAATAACCATTAACATGAAATTGATAGAGCTAAAATATGTGATCTTTATCTAAATGTGAACCGACTTGTGATCAATCCATAGACATGTCATTCGTTTGTTAAAATTGGACAAAAGTATGGAAATCGATATCAAACAAATATTAATCGGACATCCGTTGGGCTATGTCTGTATTTCTACATAGCGCAACTACGTTATTCTATGTTTTTGTAAAATTTCATGTCAATCTGACAAACATGAGGAGTTTAATGCACCATTTACTTAGAATCGGACGAAAATATATATGGAAGCTATATCCAAATACGAACCGATTTCAACGAAACTTGTCACAGGTTATGTTATACTAATTTTAGTACGTTTTGTTCCTATCAGCCATATTTTGGGTCTTTGTGTACCAAGACCCAAAATATATATATATATATATATAGAGCTATATCTAAATCTGAACCGATTTTCACGAAAATTGGCACACATTACACAAGTCTCAATTCAGTACGCTATGCAAAATTTCGAGCAAATCGAAAGACATATAGAGACTTTGGTGCATCATTTACATTAAAACGGACAAAAATATATATTGGAGCTATATCGAAATCTGAACCGATTTTCACGAAACTTAGCACACCTCATTCCAGATTTAATTTAGTAAGATGTGCCAAATTTCGTGCTAATCGAAAAAATATAGGGACTTTGGTGCTCCATTTACATTAAATCGGACGAAAATATATGTAGGAGCTATATCTAAATCTTAACCGATTCTCATCTATATATATATATATATATATCTAACTCTGATTTTCAGCCATATTTTGGGTATTTGGTGTACCATTTACATTAAATATATATGGTAGCTATTTCTAAGTCTGAACCGATTTTCAAGAAACTTGTCACACATTACTCCATGCTCAATTCATTACGCTATGTCAAAATCCGTGCAAATCGAATGATATAAGGGACCATTTACATTAAATCAAACGATTTTATGTCATATTGATCTACATTCTGTTATAATATACGTCCCAGTGAGTTTGGCTCATAATACAAACATAGTCTACCATGGTATTAGTGACGCCATAGTACACATCGACGTAAAATGTTGCACCGATTAAAATTAATTTCTCTCCACATTTCGTAATTAACTTCGCTTACGCATGCTTGTATAAACTATACCATGATTAAACATAATATCCTGCATAGCATGCTTATTCCGACAATATTGAATACTTCCCATCGTTAACACACTGCGTTCATTTCATTGAGAACCTTCTTAAACTTGTTTATTAACATAATACAGGAAATTAATTATTAACGCTATGTGAACTGTGCTTCTTATTAGGCCAATGTCTTTTGTTGTACTACAACAACAATAATGAATGCACCACCACTTATGTGTGGCCATTATGACTTAAAGGGACCCCCCCATTCTCGGGGTCAAAATTTTTGTTGATTTAATTCGAATCTACCCTGAACTAGGATAAAGCCAATCGGTGAAGATCTTCCTTATTTTTTAACATGGTTTTTGGTAAAAAATCTGCGATTTTCCAAAAATATTTTTTCAAAGGTCCACCATTTTGTTAATTTTAGAGCAAAGTCAATAATCCTAGTTCATACGAGAGCCAGACATGTACTCTTTCTAAGGAGTTATCATGCCCGCCATCAAAAATAAGGACTTTTCTTTAATTACAAAAAACAATAACAAAATTTTTTTGTAAATTATTTTTCTTCTCTTTTAAATCTTCAATTATATATGTGCAATGTTACAAACCTTAACAAGCATTGGTATTAATTTACCAGCCCATTGAAAATCTTGAAAAATTAAAATCGAGAATGGGTGGGGTTCCCTTAAATGAAGGTCATTCGGTCAACAACGAGGAATTTAGCCCAACACATTAGAGTTGGCCAGTCAACGTTTACACTTTCATCATTGCAGCTATTTAACACTAGATTGCCGAAGGCAGTCATTTTGACCGCTTTTCAATTTCAAGTACAAAAACAATTGTGTATATTTTGACCCAGCTTTTTAAAATTTGGTGGCTTTTTCTACCACATAGAACTACGTTTATTAATCATAGTAGCTGCTTCCTCCCCTCTTCCATTCCCCGTATTCACATGTGCTATACCTATATTGCCTAAAAGCGGTCATTTTGACCTTTTGTGAAATATTAAATAATCAAACTACTTTTATTATTGTATAAAGTAAATTTCTTATATGACCAGATCAGTACAACAACATCGAAACCCGTTTGCTACTCTAGTAACACAAACGAACATACAAATCGGGAAAAATAAATTTTATTCGATTCGATTTCACTCTTCGATTTCACTCTTAGAGTAAAGACTTCCTCTTTTTGGAACATTTCGTCCGCGCTCTTATTTTTCAAAAGGGGAAACTCGAGAGCCCTACCACCGAAAGCAAATAATAACAACGTTTTGTATGATTGTAAATAATGTAAAAAATATTAAAAAATTAGTTTAAAAATTTTTCTTTACAAAATAAAAATTCTTTCAGAATGAGGTCATTTTGACCGATTTTAGGCAATATAGGTATATACAAAATTCCCGTCTTTCTAGTATTAATAATGGACAAAGGGATGCGGAAGAGAACGTATAAGGGTCGAAAATAACGTAGAAATGAACGAACACTGTATAGTGTTTAAGGTTGGCACTACATCAATGGGGCGTTTTTGTGGTAATTACTGGTAACACTTGCTTGTTTTCTTTATTTGTGGCCATACCCTCAAAAGTGGCAGCAGCCGTCCTTTTGCTAAATTTGTTTCTATACTTGCCTTTGGCAGTCCCAAGGGCAAACAGGAAATACAAGCACACACTCACTCACAATGTGTTTCTATACTTGCCTTTGGCAGTCGCAAGGGCAAACAGGAAATACAAGCACACACTCACTCACAAAACCAATATTCATTCATTCATTCCTTCATTGCGAAAATGGAGTTTTTAATGTGTGTGTGTAGAAGTTCGCATTTAATCATTTTTTCTGTTTTGGTAAAAGTTCTGTGTGAAAGAAAAAAGAAAATCAACTAATTAATCTTTCCCTTTCTTTGGTTTAATTTTCATTTTCAATGGCTAAACGGCGTTTATTTGTGTGAAATATGTATATTAGGAATATGAATTTGCTGTACCACCGTGTGGTGTACAATGAAGTTTGACAATTTTTTTAGAAATGAGCTCATATGAAAATATAGGTGTAATAAACATTTTCGTTCTATTTGATATAGATGATGCACTAAACACGCAATATTTGTCGGATTGATTATTTTACCTTTCACCACACTGTGGTACGGCGTATTATTTTTTTGTACATATGTTTGTAACAATCAAAACGTACTGTGTGGAAAGTTTCGCTGAAATCGGTTCAGATTTAGGTATAGCTGAATAATGAAGCAAAGATCCAAATTATGGCCGATAGGCATAAAATTTTGAACAACGTCCTGCATTTCCATTTACATGGTTATAGCTCCCATATAGATTTTCGTGCGATTTTAAATAGATGATCCACCATGGGCCCAAAATATGACCACTATGCACAAAACGTACTGATGTTAGTATAACCATCAACGTTGAAATCGGTTCGGATTTGGATATAGCTTCCCCTCATGTTTGTCAGAGTTATTTTTATATTTACCTTCACCACACTGTGGTACATATTTGTAACAGGCAAAAGGAATCGAGATAGACCCATGGTTCCTTTTGAAAATTTGCCTAGAACCACTTTCTGAGTCGATTTATGCATGTCCGTCCGTCCGTCTGCTGATGGTTAATTGTAAACAACGTACAGGTCGCATTTATAATCCGTACGAATTTTGGCATAGTATACTGAAATATGTCTAGAATGATGTGTGCTAGATATAGCTCCCATATATAGTTTCCCCCGATTTTAGGTAAATGGTCCACCAAAGTCCCTGAAAAGTATTCGATTTGCACGAATTTTGGCATTGCGTACTGAATTAAGTGTATAATGACGTGTGCTAAGTTTCATGAAAATTGGTTCTTATTTAAGTATAGATCCCATATATATTTTCGTCCGATTTTATATAAATGGTACACCAAAGTCCCCATATATCTTTCGATTTTGGCATAGCGTACTGAATTAAGTTTAGAATGATGGGAGCAAGTTCCGTTAAAAATCGGTTCAGATATACATACACCTCCTTTATATATTTTTGTCCGATTTTAAGTAAATGGTGCACTAAAGACCCATAGCTAGGCCGATTGACACAACGTACTGAAGTTAATATAAATTAATATCTGACATGTTTCCTTGAAATCGGTTAAGAAATAGATGTAGCTTCCATTTATAATTTCGACCTATTCATGTTAACAAAATTTAGCATGGGTTGCAGAATAGCATGTGTAGGGATTGATGTTAGTCGGTTTACATATAGATAAATAGCACATATGTTAGTTCGTTCAATTTCATGTGAATTTTCCTTCGAAGAGGCTACGTCTATTAAAATACATATGTAGAATATACCCAAATTGGTGAAGGGTATCATATAGTTGGCCCAGTCCTACTTTACTTTCCTAATTGCGTTTTGTAGAAATGCAGACATAACCCATATATGGACAGTATTGCCAATTTTTTTAATATTCCATTTTTCCAAAAATCTGCAATGATTTTTGGTACACATATAGAAACAAATGTTCTGACTCCAAAACCGTTCGCGATCAAATTTTTGGTTGATACGCGCAAAGTTATGGAAGTTTTAATTTTGGGCATAGGGAAAAATCTTAAAATTACGCCGTTTATAATATTCACTAAAAACGTTGATTTATGTTTTCCTTCGTAATATAAGAATATGAATATATTATAATAATCGCGAAAATGTGCAACATTTTATGTGAAAAATAATAAAAATATAGGAGATTACGTCAATATTTGCATTATCATTAATGAAATAATCACTTGTGTATACGTATACACCTTGCGGATTGTAGCAAGACCCTTCCGATAAATCTTGGTGTTCTATAAGTAGGAATAAATCTTAAAATAAATATTGTTGTGAAATATACATCCAAAACTGCGCCTTAGTCGCGTAATCCTTAAAATCATTTCATGCGCATTCGGTTTCTATGAAATACTGAAGGTTATCCTTGCATCTTTTGAGAAATTTCATTTGATGGCTATGATGTACTCCATGTTGCATTGAAGTACCCAAAAACTCGTAAAATGCGAATAATTTCCGAAAACTTCATATGCCATTAACGCGCATCCGATTTCGGTGTGCACATTAAACAAATACATCGATCAATACCGAACCATGGATGACCCAGCTCACACTATTTTTGAGATAAATTGTGTACATCTCTCATTCGGCTGAAATTTTAAAGTTGTTGAAGCGGAAATGATCTACAGAAAACGCAATTAAGTCCACGATATTTTCAAAAACATTTTTTTTTTGCCAAATTTCGTGTTTTTGGAAGGCTAGTTCCCACCGTTCTTGTAGACGGATTTTCACGAAGATCCCGGGTACCCATATCATTCAGTTGACAAATCTAAAAATTTGGCCCGAAAAAATGAGTTTTTTAGAAAATTGATCACACAAAATATTCACCTTTGGATGGATATTACTGTGAAGCTGTGCATATTACATACTCAAAATATATATCAAATTACTCATATTTGCGACTACAATAATCTAAATCAATTTTTAGAAATTCCTGTTGCGTATTAAAGCTAGAAGTAAAATAAAAAAAAAACACTCAAAATCGAGCTTCATCGAGCATCATTTAAAGGTAGATGCAGTTAAAATTTTGATAAATGATACATAAAGACGTAGCCTCATTTTGTTGGCTTCTAGTTTTACTCTGACACGAAGACCATGAAATGAGTAACTTAGTCACAAATCGATAGAGAATAGAAAAAAGCTGGTTCGCCTCAACCTGTTTTTAATTTTTTTTTTACATTAAAGTAGACACAGCTTCCATCCAAATAAAGTTTGGAGATCAATGTCATAAAAGGTTTGCAATGACCGATCAGTTAACCTAAAACTATTAACTTTTTTCATATACTTAAGTAATTCCCGAGTTATAAAGGGGTGAACTTCGGATTCAGCTATGTTAAAAAATTGGAAATATTGCCCATATATATTCGACTGACTTCATGTTAATTTGACTCCAAATTATTAAGAGATGCCCAATTTTTGTTAAATCTTTTTAAATTTTTTATCCCATTGTAAACAAACGACTCTATATTGGTCGAAACGGTCCACGTTTAGGCATAGCTACCATATAAAGGTACCACCCAATTTTCGGTATTTTGGGGGTTCTTGAGGGCGTTTTTCAACAGAATGCGCTGAAATTTAATACATTGGATTTTTATTTGGTGCCAAATATCTAAACTAAAAATTATAAATATCGATCCAATTTTTCTGGTAGCCCCTATTTAACGGTGTCCCCCAATGTTCAGTATTTTGGGGGTTTTTATCATATTTTTCCACCGAATTGACTGTAATTTAGTATATGGTGTTCTTAATAAGTACCAAACCCCTCCACAAAAATATAGGTCTAATTTTTCGGTTACCCCCCAATTTTCGGTATTTTAGGGTTATTGCGCTCGCATTTTGCAACCGAATTGGCTGTTATTTAGTACTTTTAGATCTTATTGGGTAGCAAAACTCTCCACTAAATATTATAAATATAGATCCATTTTTTCTGGTATAAGGGTACCCTCAATTTTCGGTATTTTGAGGTTCTTGAGCGAGTTTTTCAACCGAATTCGCTGTAATTTTGTATTTTGTAGTCGTACATGGTAACAAATCCCCCTATCAAAAAGTAATTAATATTCACACCTTTTTAGGGGTAGTCCCCATATAACCCCCGTTTTATATTAAAACTAGCTGGACCCGTGGCACTTCGCTGCCCCTACCAAAGGCCAAAAATCCATAATATGGTAATTTTTACGATGGAATGTGTGACTGACTTAGAATTTTTAAACGTATAGCATTATTGCTATGAGAAAAAACCGTAACTCAAATGGAAGTGCATTCCAACATCGCGTAAATATTCCAAATTCGAGGTATCAATATTGGGGTTTCTGGAGGAGTGTGTGAAAGAAAATAACATCCTTAAGTGTCCACGGTAATATATATACTGAATAAATTTTTCAAAAGAGCATCCATGAAAGCTAGTAACATATTCCCACACGTGATTGTCACTTAGTAGATTATAAAAAAACCGTGTTATGGTATTAATAATTCGCTTTAGCTTATTATGCTAAATTTTGTAAATCGATTTAAAGCAAACTTGACACACGCTATTTAAGTCAGACATCTATTGACTACATGGCGTACATTTACCATGAACCGAATTCAAGGCAACTTACCAGAGATTAATTTATATCGGACGAACAATATATGGAAGCTACATCTAAATCTGAACAGATTTTCACGAAACTTTGCTAGACTATTATAGACTTAATTCAGTACGTTATGCCAAAATTCGTGCAAATCGTTTATATAGAGGCTTTAGTGCACCATTTACATAAAATCGGACGAAAATATATATGGGATCTATATCTAAATCTGAACCGATTTTCACGCAACTTTCCACACATTATTCTAGAGTTAATTCAGTCCGCTATGCCAAAATTCGTGCAAATCGAATGATTTTCAGGGGCTTTGGTGTACCATTTACATAAAATCGGGCGAAACTATATATGGGAGCTATATCTAAATCTGAACCGATTTTCACTAATTTCAATAGAGTCCTTGGCTAAATAAATGAGCTGCGTCAAACTTCATCCGAATCGGATTATAAATGCGACTTGTACTTAGTTTACAATTTAACATAAACAGACGGACGGGCATGCATAAATCGACACAGAAAGTTATTCTATGCTTATTCTCAAAAGGAACCATGGGTCTGTCTCGATTTCGTTTGCCTGTTACAAACATATGCGCAAAGCCATAATACTCTGAACCACAGTGTGGTGAAGGGTATATAGAGGGCAAATGTGTGTACAGTACTAATTTGTGTATACAGACCACCAAATTAAATCGCTTCGTACTTGAATTGTACGAATTCTGTCATCAGTAATGTGTACAGTACCAGTTTGTGTCACTTAGTATCACTTTTTTGATTCTGATATTTCCACCTTTATCATTTTCATAAAAACAAATTGGGAATTGGCAGCACCTACATAAAGGTGGTTTGTGAACTTAGTAAACATCTGCGGTTTGTATATTTACTAACATTTTACTATAATTGCCAATTCTAATTCTTTGCTATAATGGCCAATTCTGATCTAAAAAAGGGGCAATTTGTATGGGGGCTACTGTTTCCCCTGCCCCCAGAAAAATTAAGTACCCTATGTTACCACAAATGTACTCCAAAATCGAGTGTGAAATTTTCATGAAAATCCGTTCAGTAAGTTAGGAGTCTACAGATAACACTGATCAAACAAATAAACAAACAAACACAAATTGATTTATATATATATATAGATTTCTGGTACATTCGAACCTTTTTTATTAAAGGAGATTTTCCGAATTT
>NW_026883147.1:0-46971 GCF_032173495.1 Musca vetustissima
TTTTTTAAAGACAGATTTTCTCAAGAAGGCGTTCAAGTAAGCTTGGAATTTTAAAGACAGATTTTCTCAAGAAGGCGTTCAAGTAAGCTTGAAATTTTAAAGAAATATTTTCTGAAGGAACCTAGGAGGTTTAAAGAAAAATTTTCTCAAGGAAGCTCGGAGTTCTAAAGAAATATTTTCTCAAAAATCCTGGAGACATAAAGACAGATTTTCTCATGTTACTTCAAATTCACTCACCTGTTTAATTTTCGAATCTTCCGATATCAACGAATTAAATACCAAACACATACCCATATCGGTACGTTCGCGTATAAATAGCTTACAGCAATCATATCGCGTATTATCAAATTCACACCAAACAAATATCTCGTTACAACGAAATGACATAAATTGAGCCAGATCATATAGTTTGATATTCCGAACTATTGATGGTATTGGACCACTTCTTAGTAACTCTCTAATGGGATTTAAATAACCAATGGACATATGTTCCATGGTCACTAAGACATTATAGAATGCCTCTCTTACATCGTTTGTTGCATTTTTCGGTAGATATTTTGCCTCGGCTGCCTGATAACGTATCCAGTTAATACGATTATAAGGACACACAGCCAAGGCTGGAAATCGTATAGCATAAATGGGTAAATGTGCGGTCTCGATCACTGTCACCAAAGGTTGTTCATCTAATAAGCGCGATACCAACGATAACATTGTAAGACAGCCAATGAAAGATATAAAAATTATCAATATCCAAAAGATACGAATTGTTTTCCGGTTTTGAGTATTCCAAATGTATTGAATACCATGAATACAATCTTCACAAAATGGGTTTCTATTTTTACTTTGAACTATGAATAATGATTTTCTTTTATTGGTAGCTCCTTGTTGGGTATTGAATATCTGGAGACCCCGAGGATGTTTGAAATTGGTAAATTTATAACGAGCCAATTCGTTGAGATATATCATGGTTCGGTGTTACCTTTTTGACGTTCACAAGTTGCCTTCACCAATATGGGTATATTAAACAGGACTATTAACATTTGGATGAAATAAAATATGTGATATTTATCTAAATGTGAATCTACATAGATCTATCCATAAAGTATGTAAATCGACTTCAATAAAAATATAAATGGGTCATCCGTTGGGCTATGTCTGAACTTCTAGAAAACGCAACTACGTAATTCTATGCTCAATTTTGTAAGTTGTGTAAAATATGATGTCAATCTGACTAACATGAGGAGTTTGATGCCCAATTTACTTGAAATCGGTCGAAAATATATATGGAAGCTCTATCCAAATATTAAGCGATTTCAAACAAACTTGTCACAGGTTAGGTCACACTAATTTCAGAACGTTTTGTTCCTATCAGCCTATTGGATCCTTGGTGCGTCAATTACTTATAATCAATCTATAATAAAAGGGAACTATATCTAAATCTGGACCGATTTTCAGTACGTTATGCCAAATTTCGTGCAAATCGAAAGATATATAGAGACTTTGGTGAACCATTTACATGAAATCGGACGAAACTATACATGGGAGCTATATATTAATCTGGACCGATTTGCTCGAAACTTGGCAGACATCTTTCTAGGCTCAATTCAGTACGTTATGCCAAATTTCGTGCAAATCGAAAGATATATAGCGACTTTGGTGCACCATTTACATGAAATCGGACGAAACTATATATGGGAGCTATATCTAAATCTGGACCGATTTTCTCGAAACTTGGCAGACATCATTCTAGGCTCAATTCAGTAGGTTATGCCAAATTTCGTGCAAATCGAAAGATATATAGCGACTTTGGTGCATCATTTACATGAAATCGGACGAAACTATATATGGGAGCTATATAGAAATCTTACCGATGAAACTTGGCACACATCTTTCTAGGCTCAATTCAGTACGTTATGCCAAATTTCGTGCAAATCGAAAGATATATAACGACTTTGGTGCACCATTTACATGAAATCGGACGAAACTATATATGGGAGCTATATCTAAATCTGAACCGATTTTCTCGAAACTTGGCAGACATCATTCTAGGCTCAATTCAGAACGTTATGCCAAATTTCGTGCAAATCGAAAGATATATAGCGACTTTGGTGCATCATTTACATGAAATCGGACGAAACTATATATGGGAGCTATATAGAAATCTGGACCGATTTTCTCGAAACTTGGCAGACATCTTTCTAGGCTCAATTCAGTACGTTATGCCAAATTTCGTGCAAATCGAAAGATATATAGCGACTTTGGTGCACCATTTACATGAAATCGGACGAAACTATATATGGGAGCTATATCTAAATCTGGACCGATTTTCACGAAACTTGGCACACATCATTCTAGACCTAAATGATTGGGCTGTACCAAATTTCGTGCAAATCGAAAGATATATAGGGACCGTTTACATTAAATCGGTTAAATATATATATGGGAGCTATATCTAAATCTGAACCGATTTTTCCCAATTTCAATAGGGTTCGTCCTTGGGCCAAATACGTGACCTGTGCCAAATTTCATTCAAATCGGATCATAAATGCGACCTATACTTTGTTTACAATTTAACATCTACAGACGGACAGACGGACGGACAGACGGACAGACGGACGGACGGACGGACGGACATGCATAAATCGACTCAGAAAGTGATTCTATGCATATTCTCAAAAGGAACCACGTGCCTATCTCGTTTCTTTTTGCCTGTTACAAACATATGCACAAAGACATAATACCCTGTACCACAGAGTGGTGAAGGGTATAAAAAAGACACATATTAGCCACCCACCTTATATTTGGTTAGGCTTTGTCGTTACCCTTTTTAGAAGCAACGTAAATAGAAAAAATTATATATTCAGTTTACAACAACTGTGGACACTATTCTCCCCACGGTCTCACCTGGGGTAGCTACGTTCAACACCCGTTGAAATAGTTAGTTGATATGCGGCGCGAGATAACCCATAAGAACTAAAAAAATGGGTTGAGGCATCGGATTAGTTGCCCACACTCAGAAAACTCCTCCTGATATTAAAAAGTAAAGAAAAAGGAAAGTCAGTTTTCGCTTTGGCGGATGTACTCAAAAACTACAAAGCCGATATTATTACCTTAGAGGAAATGAGATGGAAAGGGGACAGGCGAAAGTATATCAAGTGATTGCGCACTGTATCATAGCTGACATGAAATGATACATGAATTTGGCTGCGGATTTATGGTCAACGGGAGAATACTAGACCTCGTCTCCAAATTCACTCTAGTGGATAATCCGTATAAAAGCCAAGTTCTAAATCAGTCTCATTTGCGCCCATGCTCTGACGGAAGACAAAGATGAAGAGACAAAAGACATATTTTACGAGCGTCTAGAAGCAGCATATGACCGCTGCCCTGGTCATGGCATTAAAATTCTGCTAGGATATTTTAATGCAAAAATCGGAAGGCAAAATATCTTTGACCACACCGTCGGAAAATTCAGCCTCCATGAATCAGACAACGGCATGGGGTTTATTGAGTTTTCGGTATGGTAGTATATACAAGGCCGACTGGCTTTCTCCCGATCAAACAACGAGAAATCGAATTGATCATGTTGTGATTGAGGGACGGAATTCATTCAGTGTTTTAGATTCGATTCAGGCCATTACCTTGTGGCAGCCAAGGTACGCACCCGTCTTAATGTAGCAGCAAAGGTGCGATATAATACAACACGGAAACTCGACGTCGAAAAGCGGCAAACACAACAGGTAGCCGAGGCCTACTCCGCTCAACTTACCCATCTGCTTGAAGAAAGCACTTCTTGTCCCGATAATAGTATAGAAGCACAATGGCAAAGAATTGCCCACTCCCTACAAACTGCAGCAAAAGGAGCACTTGGGTACCACCACCACCACCAAGAAACCCATGGTACGATCAGGAGTGTCGTAATGCTACTGATGTGAAAAACGCAGCGTATAGGGCAATCCTGCAGACAGTAGCAACACGTAACGTGATGGAGAATTATCGGGAGAAAAGGAGAGAGGAGAAACGTGTTTTCAGAAAAAGAAGAAAGAACATGAGCAAATCCAAATGTACAGGAGTCAGAATGAAGTCCGGAAATTTTACCAACTAGTAAAACACCAAAACGAAGGCTTTGGTGCAGGCACATCCTCCGGTAGAGATGAAGAAGGAAACCTGGTGACAGATACAGACAGCGTGTTGAGGATCTGGAAGGAGCATTTCGAAAAGCTTCTGGTATCAAATAGTGGCGATGTAGAACATACCCAAATATCAAATAGTGGCGATGTAGAACATACCCTAGAACCAATAACAGATGATGGTATAGAGTGTATACCACCTAGCCAAGATGAGTTCATAAAATCAATTAATCGGCTCAAGAACAACAAAGCAGCAGGAGCCGATGGGTTACCAGCCGAACTATACAAGACTGGTGGCCAGATGCTGGTCAGGAGCGTGCACCAGCAGATTAGCACAATTTGTCTTAATGAATGCATGCCCAATGATTGGAACCTCAGCAAGGAAACAAGACTATATGTGCCAACTATAGAGGAATAAGTCTCCTTCCCATCGCATATGAAGTACTATACAGCGTGCTGTGTGAACGATTGAAGCCAATGGTCAATGACACCATCGGACCATACCAATGCGGCTTCAGGCCAGGCAAATCCACCATTGACCTGATTTTCACTCTGCGCCAAATCCTGGAAAAGACCCACGAAAAACACATCGTCACATACCACCTATTCGTCGACTATAAAGCCACATTCAACAGTTCTATTCGTTGTGAATTGTTTAAAGCTATACCTGCGTTCGGCATTCCTGCAAAATTAATATGGCTACGCAGGATGACTTTAAGTGGCACAAGGTCAGAATTTAAAGTCAGAATTGACCTGTCGGAGCCATTCAATACCGAAAGAGGATTCTGACAAGGTGACAGTTTGTCACCCTATCCGTTCAGAGGTGTTTAAAGCCATGCTGCGTTCGGCATTCCTGCAAAATTAATATGACTACGCAGGATAACTTTAAGTGGCACAAGGTCGGAAATGACCTATCGGAGCCCTTCAGTACCGAACGAGGATTTTGACAAGGTGACAGTTTGTCGTGTGATCTTTTTAACATCCTGCTGGAAAAGGTCATACGAGACGCAAAGCTGAACAGAAATGGCATTCTGTACAACAAAAACACATGTTACTCGCATACGCCGATAACATCGATATAATGGGTCGAACATTGCGAGCTGTAACAGCCACCTTTGAACATATTTGAGAAGGAGTCTGCCAAAGTGGGACTGGCACTAAATGACGAGAAGAAGTGGACTCGGACCAAATGTGGAACTTGAACACGACATCATCGGTGCCGCCATAAATAAAACTAATGACATCACTTTTGAAATTCGGAGAAGGATAGTGTTGGCAACTATATCATCACCTGGATATCGCTCTGAAACTGTTGCACATCGTCAACTACGATCTCGATTACCTCATAAATGACACAACTGGTGACGAATCACGGGTATATGACCATGATGTTGAAATCCAAGCTCACGCACATAAATGGCAACGTCCAGAAGAGCCAATACAGAAAAAATAGACCATATACGCTATGGAGGGGTGCATCATAGGGGTCAAATACTAAATTGAAGTTTTTATTAATCTTCGAAAATGTGTCTTTTAAAAATCCACGCTTATATATCAACAACTAAAATATCTATAGGAAAAATTAATATTGGAAAACTAACTTATAAAAATTTTTAAAGTAAATTTTTCGGAATATCCTGATTTTATCGCATTTATGGCTAATTTTCTTTCAAAATCATTAAGGGGACCCCCCATTCTAGGGGTGAAAAGTGAAAATGTCAAGAACTGTTGAAGATATAGCCGATTCATTGTGTCAGCATCAAGTGACGGCTAAAGGGCTTCTCAAACTTTAAACGCCTTTTTCTCTTTTGCGAATGGCACGATAACTCAAAAACTAATAACCCAATCGATTCCAAATTTTTACACGTTTCTCTGTAAGTGTATAGCTATCGTATGAACTAGGATAAAGCCAATCGATGCAGACCATCCTTATTATACCCTTCACCACACTGTGGTACAGGGTATTATGTCTTTCTGCATATGTTTGTAACAGGCAAAAGGAATCGAGATAGACACATGGTTCCTTTTGAGAATATGCATAGAATCACTTTCTAAGTCGATTTATGCATGTCCGTCCGTCTGTCTGTCTGTCTGTCTGTCCATGTTAAATTGTAAACAAAGTACAGGTCGTATTTATGATCCGAATTGGATGAATTTTGGCATAGGCCACTTATTCGGCCCAAGGACGAACCCTATTGAAATTAGGAAAAATCGGTTCAGATTTAGATATAGCTCCCATATATAGTTTCGTCCGATTTCATGTAAATGGTGCCCCAAAGTCCCTATATATCTTTCGATTTGCACGATATTTGGCATAACGTATTGAATTAAGCCTAGAGCGATGTCTGCCATGTTTCGATAATATCGGTCCAGATTTAGATATATCTCCCATATATAGTTTCGTCCGATTTCATGTAAATGGTGCCCCAAAGTCCCTATATATCTTTCGATTTGCACGAAATGTGGCACAATGTATTGAATTAAGCCTAGAGTGATGTCTGCCAAGTTTCGAGAAAATCGGTCCATATTTAGATATAGCTCCCATATATAGTTTCGTCCGATTTTATGTAAATGGTGCACCAAAGTCCCTATATATCTTTCAATTTGCACGAAATTCGGCATAACGTACTGAATTGAGCTTAGAATTATGTCTGCCAAGTTTCGAGAAAATCGGTCCAGATTTAGATATAGCTCCCATATATAGTTTCGTCCGATTTTATGTAAATGGTGCACCAAAGTCCCTATATATCCTTCGATTTGCACGAAATTTGGCACAACGTACTGATTTGAGCCTAGAGTGATGTCTGCCAAGTTTCGAGAAAATCGGCCCATATTTAGATATAGCTCCCATATATAGTTTCGTCCGATTTTATGTAAATGGTGCACCAACGTTCCTATATATCCTTCGATTTGAACGAAATTTGGCATAACGTACTGAATTGAGCCTAGAGTGATGTCTGCCAAGTTCCCATATATAGTTTCGTCCGATTTTATGTAAATGGTGCACCAAAGTCCCTATATATCCTTCGATTTGCACGAAATTTGGCATAAAGTACTGAATTGAGCCTAGAGTGATGTCTGTCAAGTTTTGTGAAAATCGGTCTAGATTTAGATATAGCTCCCTTTTATTATAGATTGATTTTAAGTAATTCACGCACCAAGGAACCAATAGGCTGATAGGAACAAAACGTTTTGAAATTAGTATAACCTAACCTGTGACAAGTTTGTTTGAAATCGCTTAATACTTGGATAGAGTTTCCATATATATTTTCGCCCGATTTCAAGTAAATTGGGCATCAAACTCCTCATGTTAGTCAGATTGACATCAAATTTTGCACAACTTACAAAATTGAGCTTAGAATTACGTAGTTGCGTTTTCTAGAAGTACAGACATAGCCCAACGGATGACCTATTTATATTTCGTTGTAACAAACGACTGACATGTTTATGGATAGATCTAGGTAGATTCACATTTAGATAAATATCACATATTTTATTTCATCCAATTTCATGTTAATAGTCCTGTTTAATATACCCATAGTGGTGAAGGGTATCATATAGTCGGCCCCGTCCGACTTTACTACTTTCCTTACTGGTTTGTTTTTAATCCAGGCTTATATCTCGAAAAAGTGTCTTTTAAAAATCCAAATTTCGTGCAAATCGAAAGACATATCTGGAATTTGGTGCACCATTTACATTAAATCGGAAGAAAATATATATGGGAGCTATATCTAAATCTTGACCGATTTTCACGAAACTTGACAGACATCACTCTAGGCTCAATTCAGTACGTTATACCAAATTTCGTGCAAATCGAAAGATATATAGGGACTTTGGTGCACCATTTGCATGAAATCGGACGAAACTATATATGGGAGCTATATCTAAATCTGAACCGATTTTCACAAAACTTGGCAGACATCATTCTAGGCTCAATACAGTACGTTATACCAAATTTCGTGCAAATCGACAGATATATAGGGTCTTTGGTGCACCATTTACCTTAAATCGGACGAAAATATATATGGGAGCATATCTAAATCTGAACCGATTTTTCCCAATTTCAATAGGGTTCGTCCTTGGGTCAAACAAATGAGCTGTGCCAAATTTCATCCAAATCGGTTAATAAATGCGACCTGTACTTTGTTTACAATTTAACACCAACTGACGGACAGACGGACGGACATGCATAAATCGGCTCAGAAAGTGATTCTATGCATATTCTCAAAAGGAACTATGGGTCTATCTCGTTTCCTTTTGCCTGTTACAAACATATGCACAAAGACATAATACCCTGCACCACAGTGTGGTGAAGGGTATAAAAATACATTTTCCGAATATCCTGATTTTATCGCATTTATGGCTAATTTTCTTTCAAAATCATTAACTGATATCCCATTTACCGATATTGCTTTCAATAAATTGCACATATTTTTTTTAAACATATCAAGATAATGATATATAAAATATATATTATTATAGACAAACTTTGTTCTTCATACAAAAAAGTTATAAAAACGAAATACATAAAAATTTTTATTAATTTTATTTACAACTCGTTAATATAAAAATAATTACGTATCGTCACATTAAGGTGCAAGGCCAGCAATTTCAAATACTCAGTTTCATTTTGGACGCCATCGATCGAAGTACACCGTAATCATGTTTTACCCAAACGAATTGGCTTATTTTAAGAAAACCAATTTTAAACATCCAAACGGACTGCTAACATTCAACGAAGCTGCAGTCCATCATACCAACCCCCGGCGACCACAAAAATATTTCAAAAACAGAGTTTTGCAACGTCTGCTACAATTTTGTAAAAATTCCATACATGGTGTAAATCATATTTTCGAACCGAGGGAACGGCCTGCGGTACGGTTATTTTGGTTATTGGTGGTAGTAGCCGCCTTAATTGGTTGCATAGTTCTGTACATCGATGTGACCAAGCGTCATGGCGAAGAAGTCCTTGTTACAGTGGTCGAAACATCACATTTACCCATACATAAAATTAGTTTTCCCGCAGTGGCCGTTTGTCCCTTCAATCACATCAATTGGATGCGTTACAAAGCGGCTGAGGAGAAATTCCTACCACGCTATACAGCCAAGGAGGCAAAGAGTGCCTTTTATAATCTCATGGTTTTAATGGAACGTATTACCTTTTCCAGACTGGATCCTATAAAGGAGTTCTTAAACACAAAGAAAGTACCATGGTCGGTACGAAATATTGTACTCTCAGAAGTGGCTAAATATATGGCACTGCGTTGTGATGAAATTTTCCGTTGGTGTTCGTACGATGAAACGCAACATGATTGTTGTAAAATTTTCGTTCCCGAATATACGGAAAAGGGTGTGTGTTTGGTATTCAATTCGGTCATATCGAAGGAATCGAAAATTAAGAAGGTAAAAATGTTTGGTATGAGGCGATACACATACTCACAGAAATTGCGTCTTATTGACCCATGCTCTGTCATAGCCATCAAATCAAGCTTCCCTCCACCTCATTTCCCAGGGTTATTTTTTAAAATATCACTAATAAGTTCAAGATGTTCCATAGAATTTATGGAATAGATTTTAAAACTTCGGACCTTTGAAATTCATCGACGTTGTTTTTTATTTATTTTTAGTTAACTGATAACTATTATCCCTGGAGAGCCCGATCGAGTGGGGAACGTTCAGGTTTATCGTTTAAATTACGTTATAATAGCAGTGTTATTAGACCCGAATCTGATGTACCATTTGCTTTTAGTGTAAGTAATTATAGAAAAAAACTTGAATGAAAGTTTTGGTAACATCTTTATTATTTGTTTTAGGTCCTAATTAAAGAATCCGAAGAATGGAGTGATTCTCTATTTAATATTCTGCATGAGAATACACATACTAGTTTGATGGTAACACCAATAATAACCGAGACCTCTCGAAATACTCGTCACATTAATCCAGCGAAACGTAAATGTTTATTTCCGGTAAGGTTCATTATATTCCGAATTTAATATATTACAGTCGAACTTCTATACAAAAAATTATATCTTTTATTAAATATAGTGGTTCCATTTTTCCTGAGAAAACATTTCAATATTTTTTTTTAATTTCTTTCAGAATGAAAAATCCCGTAAATACTATCGAATTGAGGGCCTGCAATTTAACAAGGTCAATTGTCGGGTGCAGTGTGAGCAGAGATATTTATTAGATGCCTGTAACTGTACAATGTCTATGTTTTTCCCAGGCATACGTAAGTAAAAAACCTTTGTAGAAAACCTATAAATCGAAAACTCAATACCCACCATGAGGTGGATCCACACGGACGGATCAATAACAAGGAATGCCAAATTACAGTCACATGGGTTTAAAAATCCGCCTATGACTTTCAAAATGCATAACAAGTAAACCCGACATTAAGTTTGGCCGGGTCGAACTTTATATACCACCACCACGTGGTGTGCTTTTAAAATTCCTTAAATCGCTCGTGACCATAATATCCCGAAATTGCAATTTTCACATACCGGGCGTGTCTTGTGCTCAGCTCTTTCAATTATAAAGACCATCTTTCGAAATGTTATCCTCCACTTGATCTTTCTATCGAATTCATGGTATTCCCCATCTGGGTGAACCATCAGTATCCTTGCTTTTATATGGCTTTTGAGCTGGTGCATCTTCATCCATTCGCGCAACATGGCCTAGCCACTGTAGTCGCTGCAGCTCTTTACGATTGACTATGTCTATGTCCGTCTATAGATGGTAAAGCTCGTGGTTACCGTCGACCTAGATCGGCCCATAGATCTTTCGGATAATTTTTCTCTCAAACACTATAAGAGCTGGTTCATCTGCTTGTGCAAGTACCCATGCTTCAGATCCATATAACAGCTCGGGTAGAATCAGCGTCCTGTAGAGTTTGGTCTGGCGGGAGGTGGCCTTGTTTCTAAACTGCTTAGGTAGACCATTGTAGCATCTGTTGATCAACACTATTCTTCTCCGGATTTCAAAGCATATGCCATTCGTTTTATGTATGGCGGTACCGATGTATATAAAATTGTTGACTACTTCTACCATACGTAGACCATAGTACCATCTGTTGGCCAACACTATTCTCCTCCGAATTTCAAAACTGATGTCATTAGTTTTATTTATGGTGGTACAAGAGATCCTATCCGACTTTAACTGCTGGCCTTGTGCCACTCAAAGTTATCCTGCATAGCCGTATTAATTTTGCAAGAATGAACGCAGACTGTCGAATGCGGCTTTATAGTCGACGAATTGGTGGAATGTGTCGAAGTGTTTTTCGTGGTCCTTTTACAGTATCTGGCGCATAGTGAAAACCTGGTCAATGGTGGATTTGCCGGGACAGAAGCCGCATTGTTATGATACAATAATGACATTGACTATTGGCTTCAGTCGTTCACACAGCACGCTGGATAGCAAGATATATTCGATGGGAAGGAGACTTATTCCCCTATAGTTGGCACATGTATCGTCTCATTTTTTGTGCACGGGACACAGGATACTGAGATACCAATCATTGGGTATTCCTAATTTCCGGACTTAATTTTGACTCCTTTACATCTCGATTTGCTCTCGTTTCTCCTTGCTTGATCAAGAGAAATCAAGGTGGCCTTGTGTATATCGAGATGCTTGAATCGGATGCTGATAACTACCATGTTTTGTTTTGCTACAGTGAAGTCAATCAACCTCATGCCGTTGTCGACTGTTTATTCATGGATACTGAATTTTCGGACGGTGGGACCAAAAACATTTTCCCTTCCGATGTTTGCATTAAAATCTCTTAGCAGAAATTTAATGTCATGGACAGGGCAGCGGTCATATTCTGTTTCTAGGCGCTCGTAAAATATATCTTTGTTCTTTTCATCTTTATCTTTGGTCGGAGCATGGGCGCAAATGAGACTCATGTAGTAGAACTTCGCTTTTATACGGATTATAGCAATTCGCTCATCTACTGGAGTGAATCTGGAGACTAGGTCTTTAATTCTCGTGTTAACCATAAATCCGCAACCAAATTCATGTCTCGTTTCATGACAGCTATAATATAGTGCGTAATCATCTGATTTACTTGCGCCAATCCCTTTCCATCGCATTTTCTGTAAGGCATTAATATCGGCTTTGTACTTCTTGAGTACATCCACCAATGCGAACACTGCGCCTGTTCTGTACAACGTGCGCACATTCCAAGTGCAAATTCGCCCATCGTGGTCCTTTATATTTGGGGAATGTCAACATTAGGGAGGTTTGGTTTTCTTTTTTGTTGCTTTCTCATAGTAGGAGGGTGTTTCCGAGTGTGGGCAACTAGCCTGACGCCTCAACCTATTTTTTTTAAGTTCTTATGGGGGATGAAAGGCCAGTCAGAGCCGTTGCTTGGTATCTATCATCCCCTACGTCACCTATACATAAATATTAAATTAGGGTCAATTCGATTGAAATATAGGCTCAAAATCCTCAAAACCGCAAAAAATAGGAGTATACCTTAATCATATACAGGTTTGCCCATATTCGACGGACCCATCTGGCAACGCCATAACTTTTGACAGAGATGTCACATCGCATAATTACATACCGCGTTTGAAGCGTCAGTCCAAGCAAATTTTTACCATGAACCAATACACGCCACGTGAGCGCTCTGAAATAGTTGAAATTTACATTCAACAGAAGAAGTCAATTGTGAAAACTCAACGTGCTTTCAAAACATTAAAAAATGTGAGAAGTTCGCCTTCTAAGAACACCATTTAGCGTTTATACGGAAAAATTTCGACTGGTAAGACTTTTTCTAATCCGAAGAGACCATATAAAAGTCGACCAAGGCGATCGGCCGAGAATATCGCTGCCTTACGAGCCAGTGTTGAGAGGTCCCCAAGAACATCCCAAAAACGCCGTTCTCAGAAGTTGGGCATGGCTCGGTCCACTTTACAACGGATTATTCGCATTGATTTGCATTTGTTCACGTACAAAATTCAATTGACGCAAAGAATGTTGCCTGCGGACAAGCCTCGTCGATTGGAATGGGCCCAAAGAGTCATCGAAATGGCCGAAGATGACGAGCAATTTTGGAACAAAATTATCATGTCCGATGAAGCCCATTTCACATTGAATGGGACCGTAAATAAACAAAATTACTGTTTTTACACCACTGAAAATCCTCAGGAGATTCAAGAAGTGCCTCTTCATGACGAAAAAGTCACAGTTTGGTGCGGCATTAGTGCGAAAACGGTCATTAGACCGTTTTTCTTCCAAAATGAAAATGGCATTGCTGTTACCATCAATCAGGAGCGTTATCGCGACATGATGACCAATTTTGTGATGCCAATTATTCGTCGAAAGCGTATGAGGAAGTTGTGGTTTCAACAAGACGGCGCTCCACCGCACACAAGTCGCATAACAATCGATTTTCTGAAGAATTTGTTTCCGGGCCGTTTGATGTCGGAAAGTGGTGATTTGGACTGGCCACCGCGTTCGCCCGATTTGACGCCGCCTGACTTCTTCTTGTGGGGATATTTGAAGTCAAAGGTTTAAGTTAACAAGCCAAGGACCGTAGAAAAGCTCAAGGGCAACATTCGTGAAAAAATAGCCGCTATTCCGGCCGAAATTTTGGCAAAAACGATGGAAAATGGAAAGGGAACAATACGTCATCAACGCCAGATGCGGCAATTTGAGAGATATCATATTCAAAATTGATGTAAACAAATCTACTTGGAACAAATTAAAAGATTAACATTGCCAACCGCCAAATTTTTATTTTATTTTTTTGATTAAAAAAGAGTAAGGCAACCTTGTATACCATATGGGCAACCCTGTATACCATATGGGCAACCCTGTATACAATTTTTTAATACCAAGTATCCTGGGAGTAGCAGCAATGTCTTTGTAAAATTTCCAAGCTGAATCTTAAAAATATTTAATTATGCATTTTTTGTTTTCAAAAATATCAACAATTTATTTCCATTTCATATAATTTTCAAATTATAGCTAATAATCCCGACAAGGAGTGTAGGGTATCAGATTTAAAATGTATTTATGAGCATCGAGGTAAGTGGGACCCCGAATGTCATAACTGGAGTATAATTCACTACCATTTCATTCATTCGCAGATGTTTTCAGTTATATAAAAGGTCCACTTCAGGACGAGTACATCAATGATACACGACGTGGTATGACATGTGATTGTATCAATAGCTGTAAATCGATGGTGTTTTTGGTGAATTTAAATACCCTACCACTAGCCAAGTAAGCCCATCAACAATTATTATATTAAAATTAGTAAACTAATAAAATCTTATTTCAGCATCAATGAAAGCTATCCCGAAATCTCTGCCGATGTGTATTTTAACAAAAACACTTTAACCAAATATGCAGCCCGTTTACAATACACCTATTTGGATTTAATATCGAATTTCGGTGGCATTATGGGTCTGTGTTTGGGCGCCTCTGTTTTAAGTATTTTTGAAGTATTTTATGGATTAATGAGAGCTTCTTTCGTATTTTGTCTATATAAATTGGCAAATCGTCGTAAAAAATCACGTGTTAATGTTGTAAAAGTTAAAAAAGGATATGCTCAAGGGCAAATAAATGCCACGAAGTTGTAATGGAGTTTAATGATGAAAATGTGATTTTGGTCAAATCTGCGAGGTGAATATTGACTCACTAAATGATTTCAAAAATTTGATTTCACATTGAGGCTAAACTTATCGGTCAACTGAAAACCGATGTTTCTTAATGGATTTATGAAGGGTTTTGGTGAATGGGTTTTAGTAAAGTCGAAGTGTATAGGTGTTGAAAGGGGGGTCTCTGTAGGCAAGTTGATACGGATTTTGTTTAGAAAATGATCATCTCAGTAAACGAACTGTAAGGAAGTATCTTCTTCTGTTTCTATATGAAAGAATTGCACATAGAAACTAAATTTAACATGTGTTTATAAAAAATATGAAGTTTCCAAAACACTTAACTATTTTCTGTTTATACCGCGATGTTTGTGCTAGGCTAAGAACTTTCCGAACTACCCTCGTAGATATATGTGGTGGAAGGGAATAGTGAGTACTTCATGTGTACAAAAATTCATGTGTATAAATATTTATTTTTACTAGTTCTAGTAATTTATGGTAACGTTGGACCATTTTTTTCAATATTATGGTGATTTTCCGAACATAGAGTAATAAAAATAGTTTTTAGACAACCGTATTAGTTCCTAGGCCAAAAACGTGGGTTTCTTCAACTCAAAATTATTTTTTGATTTAATATTGAGTAACAAATAGTTATTCCATAAATGTTCTATGTTGGTCCAAATTAAGGTATAACATCCATATAACGGAACCTGACATTTTTCGGTATTTCGAGGATGTTGGACACGGTTTTCACCCGAATTGGTATTTTTGGTTCTCACTGTGTACCAAATCTCCCTATTAATACTGATTCTTCTTTCAGGGAAGCTATCATATAAAGGTACCCTCCAAATTTCAATCTCTTGAGTATTTTGTACACATTTTTGGTCGGATTATTTGCTTGATCGGTTCTAATTGGGTACAAAATCTTCTTGCTATAAATCATCAATATTGATTCAAATTTTAGTCTATATCAACCGGAATCTCCCAAATGTAGATGCTTCGAAGATTTCACATACATTTATAATTATTTGGATGTAATTTGGTATGTGGTGAAGGGTATACCACACTGTGGTACAGGGTATTATGTCTTTGTGCATATGTTTGTAACAGGCAAAAGGAAACGAGATAGATACATGGTTCCTTTTAAGAATATGCATAGAATGACTTTCTGAGTCGATTTACGCATGTCCATCTGTCCGTCCGCCCATGTATTTTTGTGAAAAAAGTACAGGTCGCATTTATGAAATTTGGATGAAAATTGGCATAAGTCACTTATTTGGCCCAAGGACGAACTCTATTGGAATTGGGAAAAATCGCTTCAAATTTAGATATAGCTCCCATATATATTTTCGTCCGATTTAATGTAAATGGTGCACCAAAGACCCTATATATCTTTCGATTCGCACGAAATATGGCATAGCGTACTAAATTAGGTCTAGAATGATGTGTGTTAAGTTTCCTGAAAATCTGTCCAGGTTTATATATAGCTCCCATATATATTTTAGTCAGATTTTATGTAAATGGTGTACCAAAGTCCCTATGTATCTTTCGATTTGCACGAAATTTGTCATAGGGTACTGGATTAAGTGTAGAATGATGTGTGCTAAGTTTCGTGAAAATCAGTTCAGATTTAAATATAGCTCCCATAGATATTTTCGTCCGATTTAAGACAAATGATGCACTAAAGTCCCTACTTATCTTTCGATTTACACGAAATTTTGAACACCGTACTGAATTAAGAGAATAATAATGTGTGTTAAGTTTCGTGAAAATCGGTTCAGAATTAAGTGTATATCCAATATATATTTTCGTCCGATTTAATGTAAATGGTGCACCAAAGACCCTATTTATTCTTCGTTTTGTACACAATAGTGTACTAAATTGAGTCTAGAATGATGTCGAAAATCAAAATGATGTGTGCTAAGTTTCGTGAAAATCGGTTCAGATTTAGATATAGCTCCCATTTATATTTTCGTCCGATGTAATGTAAATGGTGCACCAAATTCCGATTATATTTTTCGATTTGCACGAAATTTGGCATAGCGTACTGAATTGGTACTCAGGCAACCCTAAATCTGCCCGAATGAAATTAAATTTAACATATGTTGCAGAAAGACATGAGTATGTTCCTTCGAGAGGTCGGTTTTTCACTGAATATTATTTTTTATAGACAATAAAAGCAAATTTTTAAAGACCAATTGTATGGGAGGCATATCAAATATTAGTCCGATTTTTCCAGTTTTTCGTCACATGCTTTATAGGTGCAATTGCAATTAAACTGCCAATTTCCATCGAATTTGGTTGAATATTAACGATTTTATACACCAAGAAATTTGAAATTTTCAAGATCCTTTATATGGGAGGTATACCAAAAAAGAAATGTCCGATTATGCACCTTTTTATACCCTCCACCATAGTATGGAGGGTATATTCGTTTTGTTTTTCCGTTTGTAACGCATCGAAATAATCATTTATTCTTGATCAGCGTAAAATTCTATGACGATCTAAGCATGTCCGTCTGTCTGTTGTAATCACTCTAGCGTCTAAACGAATTGAGATAGAACGCTAAAACTTTGCACAGAGTCGTCTTTTGTCTGCAGGCAGGTCAAGTTCGATGATGGGCTATATCGGTCCACGTTTAGGCATAGCTCCCATATAAGAGAACCCCCCAATCTTCGGTATTTTAGGGTTCTTGAGCGCGGATTTCAACCGAATTCGCTGAAATTTGGTACAGTGAGTTCTCATTGGGTACCAAATTTCCCCACTAAAAATTATAATTATAAATATATGTCAATTTTTTCGGGTAGCCAACATAAAGGGTACCCCCAATTTTAGGTATTTAAGGGTTCTTGAGCCCGGTTTTCAACCGAATTCACTGAAATTTGGTACCTTGGGTTCTTATTGGGTACCAAATTGTCCCACTAAAAATTATAAATATAGCTCCACTTTTTCTGGTAGCCCCCATATAAGGGTACCTCCCAATTTCCAGTTTTTGGGGAGTTTTGACCAAATTTTTTCACCGAATTGGTTGTAATTTAGTAATTTGAGTTCTTATTTAGTAGCAAATCTCTCCACAAAAACTTATAAATATAGGTCAATTTTTTCGGGTAGCCCCTATATAAGGGTACCCCTAATTTTCGATATTTTGAGGTTCTTGAGTGCGTTTTTCAACCGAATTCGCTGAAATTTGGTATTTTGTAGTCGTATATGTTACCCAATCTCCCCACCAAAAACTATTAATATTCACAACTTTATTAATATTCACTCCTTAAAAAAAAACTCAAACATGACAATAAAGAAATATATCGGCAGACATTTAGGCATCTCCACAATATATATGAAGGAAAGAGTTGAGATAAACAATTAAAATAGTGGGTTCAAAATTGGCATATACCGGTCTTTAATTAGGCATAGCCCTCATATAATCATATCTCCAAATATTCACTACTTACTAAACTATGTAATCAATATTGGTCCCCCATTTTAGGCGTAGCCGCATATAACTTTGTAATCTAAATTACTGTAGTTTGAGGATTTTATACTCTAACATGTGTTATCAGTATCAGTCCACTTTTTGGAGCTTACAGATTTAGAAAAAATCCCCATTAAAAATGGCTGAAATTTGTATTTTGTGTACAAAATGGTTTACATAAATCAGTTTACATAATGTTCCCTATATTTTCATTGCATCTATCTATCAGTATAACTATGGTGGAGGGTATCCAAAGTTCGGCCCGGCCGAACTTAACGCTTTTTCACTTGTTATTATATTATTTGTTGCCATTTTAAACGTAACTTCATAATGCCTCTGCCATAAAAGACCTGCTTTCTATTTGCAAAAATCTCTAGAACTCAATTTTCACAATCCTCCCTAGATACCAATTTTTTATCATTAAAAAATTTTGCAATAGAAGAAAAATATGATAATCGCATGGTGCCAAGTCCGGACTGTATGGCGGATGTATTAAAACTTCCCAACCAAGCTCCCGAAGTTTCTGGCGAGTCACTGTAAATGTGTGTGGCCTAGAGTTGTCCTGGTGGAACACGACACTTCTCTTTTTGGCCAATTCTGGCCGTTTCTGGCCAATTGCTATCTTCAGACATTGAGCTTCTTTTTGAATCTAGATTTGTGTAAATGGCTTAAAGCAGTTTTGTTAGATGCCGATCACCTTCGATCATTTCTCCGATTTTATCGCCATTTTCGACGACCGGCCTAATGGATTTCTTTTTCCCCAACCTAATATAATGGTACGCTTAAGTTTTAGTACGTTGAAGTTCCTAGTTTCGAACCTGAGTGTCTGCATCCTAACGGTTCAGACTGTTTTTTTAGACAATTTTTATTGCTCGACACACCGGTATCAAATGTTCGTCCCTGGGCATTAAATAAGAGTGTATTGAGCGAAAATTTAACCTAATTACAAGTATTATGAATGGCGTCCGGGTTTGGCGAGCATGGCGTCTGGCTTTTTTCCTTCAAAGTTACTATGGTCTTTAATCAGGTCACACTGACAATTTTCTATGAACTTCTATTTACAAAAAAATATGACTAGAATATACCAACAAATCATGAACAGTTAGCAACTAGTGATGACATTAATAAATAAGCGGATATGCCTTCCTGTCACCACCAAACCAAACTTCCGATTATAACTTTATATCCTGTATGTTTGTAACCATAATTGCATAAATACATACATACAGAATAAAAGTTTAACACGTGTATGGGTAATTGAAACATTAGCCAGCGGAATATTGCATTGAAACTTTTATGTTCGAAAATAAAACAGAGGTAACCCGTAATTAAATATTTGAGAAATATGTCAACATTCACGGTCTAATCAGCAACATATTTTCATAAAATAAACCAAAAAGCCGAAGGTGGCAGTTCCGCTTCGGAAGTCATCAGCACAACAACTCACAGTCATGTACTATCCCAACGAATTGGTTTACTTTAAAAAGACCAACTTCAATCACCCTCAGGGATTGCTTATTTTCAAGGAAGCTCCAGAACCAGAATCACCCACACCTGCAGAAAAACAAGTCCAGATAAGACTAACCCATCGTTTATTGAAATTTTGCCAGAACACCATTCATGGTGTAAATCACATTTGGGAACCACACACCAAACCGGCGGTACGGATATTTTGGTGTTTGATTGTTACGACGGCACTAATCGGTTGCATTCTGCTCTATAATACGGTTACGCAACGCCATCGTGAAGAAGTCCTTGTCACAGTGGTGGAAACGTCACATTTACCCATTTATGAAATTCCTTTCCCTGCTGTTGCTATTTGTCCGGTTAATCACATCAATTGGATGCGTTATAAGGCAGCTGAGGCCAGATTTCTGCCACGTTATGCCGCCAAAGAAGCTAAGGCAGCGTTTTATAACCTAATGGTACTGTTGGATCGAATGACCTTTACCAGACTAAGCAGTATTGATGAGTTTTTGAAGACCGAAAACATACCCCGATCCGTTGAAAATATTGTACTCTCAGATGTGGCGAAGTTTATGGCACTGCGTTGTGATGAAATTTTTATTTGGTGTAATTTTGATAACACCCAACATGACTGTTGTAAAATTTTTGTACCCGAATATACCGGTAGGGGTCCATGTTTGGTTTTTAATTCGGTTATATCGAAAGAGTCTAGAATAAAGCAGGTAATATTGAGAAATTATATTGGAAACGAATATCAAAACTTCGAAAAATTGCAGCTGACCGACAATTTTTATCCATGGAGAGCTCGATATGGAGGAGAAGGATCTGGGCTATCATTCAGGTTACGATATAATAGCAGTCTGGTTAGGCCGGGAACCACCATACCCTTTGCCTTTACGGTAAGTTTTTTTATAGTTAAGCCGGATTGAATAACATATTTCTTTTAGAAATCATAATTCAGCCAGGCTGAACTGAAGATTTCCTATAGAAATCATAATTTAGCCAGGCTGAATTGAAGATTTCCTATAGAAATCATAATTCAGCCAGGCTGAATTGAAGATTTCCTATAGAAATCATAATTCAGCCAGGCTGAATTGAAGATTTCCTATAGAAATCATAAATTTAGCCAGGCTGAATTGAGGATTTCCTATAGCAATCAGAATTCAGGCAGGCTGAGTTGAAGATTTCCTATAGAAATCATAATTCAGGCAGGCTGAGTTGAAGATTTCCTATAGAAATCATAATTCAGCCAGGCTGAATTGAAGATTTTCCATAGATTTCATAATTCAGCCAGGCTGAATTGAAGATTTCCTATAGAAATCAAAATTCAGCCAGGCTGAATTGAAGATTTCCTATAGAAATCAAAATTCAGCCAGGCTGAATTGAAGATTTCCTATAGAAATCATAATTCAGCCAGGCTGAATTGAAGATTTCCTATTGAAATCATAATTCAGCCAGGCTGAATTGAAGATTTCCTATTGAAATCATAATTCAGCCAGGCTGAATTGAAGATTTCCTATGGAAATCATAATTCAGCCAGGCTGAATTGAAGATTTCCTATAGAAATCATAATTCAGCCAGGCTGAATTGAAGATTTCCTATAGAAATCATAATTCAGCCAGGCTGAATTGAAGATTTCCTATAGAAATCATAATTCAGCCAGGCTGAATTGAAGATTTCCTATAGAAATCATAATTCAGCCAGGCTGAATTGAAGATTTCCTATAGAAATCATAATTCAGCCAGGCTGAATTGAAGATTTCCTATAGAAATCATAATTCAGCCAGGCTGAATTGAAGATTTCCTATAGAAATCATAATTTAGCCAGGCTGAATTGAGGATTTCCTATAGAAATCAGAATTCAGGCAGGCTGAATTGAAGATTTCCTATAGAAATCATAATTCAGCCAGGCTGAATGGAAGATTTCCTACAGAAATCCTAATTCAGCCAGGCTGAATTAAAGACTTCATATAGAAATCCTAATTCAGCCAAGCTGAATTTAAGATTTCCCATAGAAATCATAATTCAGCTGGAGCTGAATTGAAGGTTTCCTATAGAAATCATAATTCAGCCAGGTTGAATTGAAGATTTCCTATAGAAATCATAATTCAGCCAGGCAGAATTGAAGATTTCCCAAACGTTTCCTATAGAAATCCTAATTCAGCCACTCTGAATTGAAGATTTCCTATAGAAATCATAATTCAGCTGGGCTGAATTGAAGATTTCCTATAAAAATCATAAATCAGCTAAGTTGAATTGAAGATTTCCTATAGAAATCGTAATAAAGAAGATTTACCATGCTGAATTGAAGATTCATTTTTTTTTTTTATTTTTTTAGGTCTTTGTAAAAGAAGCTGACGAATGGAGTGACACCTTATTTCACATTCTGCAAAAAAATACCCACAATAGTCTGATGGTTACACCGATAATCACTGAAACCTCCAGAAATACTCGCCACATAGCACCAGCCAAACGAAAATGTGTATTTTCGGTAAGTACGAAAATTGGATTATTAAATGATATAGGCTCGTATGTTTCCTGAGTAAACCCACTAACAGTTAAACATTTTGATTTTTTATTCTCAGGATGAAATTACAAAATACGATCAAATCGATGGTCTTGGATTTCACAAATACAATTGCCTTGTTCGATGTGAGGAGAAATTTTTACTGAATACCTGTAACTGTACAACATCGATGTTCTTCCCGGGAATACGTAAGAAATGTTGCTGCAGATTATAATATTTGATTTTGATATTCAATTCTAAAACTTTCAGCCAACCAACCCCACAAGGAATGCAAGGTCTCTGATTTGCAGTGCATGTATGACCATAGGGGTAAGTAAAGAGGAGACCTATTAGATCAACAAATTTAAAACAATAACCTCTTACCCTCTGTCAGATATTTTCAATTATTTAAAAGAACCCAATCAGGATGAATACATCAATGACACCAGACGTGGTATGTCATGTGATTGTCTTAATAACTGTGAATCGCTGTTGTTTTTGGTCAAATTAAATGTCTTGCCATTGCCCAAGTAAATCCTGGAAAAATTTTAACAATTTATACATATTTTATTACATCGTTATATCTTCCAGTCCCAATGATACTGTACCTGTAATATCGGGTGAAGTTTATTTTGGCAAAAATACGATGACAAAATATTCATCCCGTTTGCAGTATACCTATTTGGATCTGATATCAAATTTCGGTGGCATATTGGGTTTGTTTTTGGGCGCTTCTGTGCTAAGTATCGTCGAAATTGTGTATGCCATTATTAGAGAACTTGTTATATTTGGTTTGTATAAATTATCTACACGGCAAAAGAGACGTCGTATTACAGTGGTAAAGCGTAAAGACGTATCTAAAGTGAAGGAAATAAAAATTTCTAAAAAATAATAAACGGATCAGTTGTTGTTTATAAGAAATAAAAAACGTCTTAAAATTGGGCAGGGTAAAACTTTTTAAACTCCCTATTCCTATAATTTTAAATTAGTGAGGCTGAAGTTATTTAGGAGTTATTTACGATGCGAGAAAACGGAAAATTCGGCTACATTGACCTTTATTGGAAATGTCTCTAAATATTTTGTTAACCACCATGAGTTGAAATGCGAATTACAATAACTTCGATCGGAACATTCGCAAGACATAGTTTGATAGTTTGCGTTCTGTGAATAAAAAAATATGATTTGTTTCAGAAGAATTCATGAACCTATTAGGCATGGATTTAAATGAAAAGTTTCAGAAGAACTTATGGACCTATATTGAACAAAAATAATATTAAAGTATAGTATCTCATGCAATATGAAACGCGATCGACATCGCTTTCATTTAGACCAAATCAAAATAGGTTAATAAACAGCTTACACTTGAACTGCTCTTTTAATGAACAAAAAAGAAAGACTTTATAAGAACTGGTTCAATAGCTCTTTTCAGTGAATCCTTCAGTTGAACTAGTTCGTTCGTGAATTGTACACCTCTATTAAACATATATTCAAAATTGTTCTGTGAAGAAGTGGTTTTATCATCAAGAACGGTAGAAGCTAAATTAATTTGATAAAAGTGAGGATATAACAATTGGTCTGTTCCAGTACTTTTTATACCCTCCTAGACCCACCTTTAAGTATACCGATCGTCATATCTCGACTAGCTGAGTCGATCTAGACATGTGTGCCCATCCGTCCGTCTTTCCATTATAATTTGTAAACACAAAACAGGCCACAGTTATGGACCAATCTTCTCGAAATTTTGCATGTAGGATGGGTTCTGCCCAATGAATACCCCTATTGTTTTTGGAAAAGATCGGTTAATATGTAGGGGATGAAATAGACCAAAAACTTGATTTTTGTCTGATTTTCTGGTCGCTCCAGAGGCCGCAATTGTGGCCCGAACATCGTGAAATTTTACATGAAAAAGGGGATCGGGCCAATGAATAAGCATGCTTATTTTGATAAAAATCTGTAAATATTTAGCGGGACAAATGGACCCTGACTTTTGTGTGAAAAATTACAAAATTTGTATTCTATGTCGTATTTATTTGCCCCTAAAGGACATAGACTGGAGAAGTAGATAGTACGCCCAAGAGGAGTGCTTAACCTTTAAATTGATACCATTTATATTGTCGTATGTACTCGGATGTGGGAGTTACACTTAAATATTTACGGGTGCTTATGTACTCAGATATTATTTAGTAATCCATTACCACACTAGAGGGCGGAAATATAGCGCTGATCGCTTTGAAATTTTCCATGAGGTTCCCCTTATGGTCAAGGATAACGCCTATAATATTCGTTGGCGATCAAATTATAATTATGGGATGAAGTGGACAGAATACTTAATTTTTTTCGAGTAAATGCCAATAATAAGCCGAAAATCACAACACAACCCACGGTGAAGGGAATATGGACAATTAATTAGGAGGGCAGTACTGAATATGAATAGTAGTATTCGGAAAATATGTCAGTGTAAGGAAGAGGTGCTGTTGACCTCAAGAAATATTGCACAGGCTCGGAATAAACATCCGCAGAAAGTTAGAGTTCCGTGGTAGTTGTGTAGGGTCGGCCCCGTCCGACTATACTGCTCCGCTCACTGGTCTAAATCTAGTAAAAGGGAAACATTTCAAAATTGCTCTCAGAGTACAAACTAATTTGAATAGTTCGGGAACGCAAATCTAGTAAATGTACCAAAATTAGATGACAATACTTCAAAATTACAAGTAGGCATTCCTGTTTACCATTTTTACTCGGCCAAATTTCTCGAGTAAAAAGTTTACAAAGAGAACGCCATTTTGTTTTGTGCTCTCTTAAATTTGATTCAATGTTTTACCAGTTTTGAGGGTTGAGGAACGGTTTTCGAGTAAAAAGTTGTAAAACATGTAAAATGAGTAGATTCTTTTAGGTTCTGGAACGGAACTAATATCGTGGCGGAGTGGAAATACTCATTAATATGTTACTTTAGAAAAATTATTTTTATTTGATCAAGTCATCTTTGATTTTGTAATTTTCCTTTTTTGGTTAAGTTAGCATTGATTTTTATTTTCTGTATTTGGTGACGACAAAAATAATTTTCACATTTCTAGTTAAATATATTTCGACCTTCGGAAATTAAAAATATAACCTAATTTTTGTAGTTTTATTAAATTCCCACGCTTAAGGGCAAACTTATTAGCAGTTTCTCGGATCCAAGAAACTTTTGACAAACATTGAACTAGGAGACAAGAAATCTTTAGAATTAATTAATGGAAATTCGGTCTTTTTCACAGGATAAGGTTTGAAACGACATTTTCTTCCTCGATTAAGATGGTCGCTCTTTCTAGTTCAGCTCTCATAGATAGTTTGCCGATACAGACACATTAGTGAACGACGATTGTGAATCGTACACTGAACGATCATTTGTTATTTAGTTCGGAAAAGTAGGTATTGCAAATACCAAAATTCGACCAACATTTTTTTGTTCGCAACATTAAAATTGATCGCAATATATCTTAATATAACCATAATGCTTTCTACAAAAAAAGGGTTTTCGTTGCTTTAAATTTAGGTTAAGACAAACTTTTGTCATAGAACGAACGATATAATATTTTGGACAACCAGTTCGTTTGCGAACTATACATCTCTAGTTTTCGGGAAATTGAGAAGAAATTCCAGACGCTTTGCATGCAGATAGATTCGTTCTGGAAGTCAAGGAGCCGTAGAAAGTCATAATCAAATGTCGGAAGTATATCCAAACATTATTGCTGGTATCAATTCAAATTTGGTGCGAGAGAAAGAAAAATGTGTTGTCCCATGCAATGTTAAGCCTTCTACTTCGGAAAACTGAATGGTGCACCGTCTGGGATACACTCATCTGTTAAACGGATGAGTTTACCCCACAGATACAGTAGATATCGGATATAAGCACATCTCATATAAGAAAAAATCGCATATACGAAAGATTATCAAAACACTGAGGTTATACTTTCTTATATCCGATAATTCCATATAAGAAAAAAATCTCCGGTTTTTTTGAGTTTCTTATATCCGATATCTACTGTATGTCGCCTGTTTGTTCGATGCATTAAAAGGATAACCAGTTAACCATAATGTAGTAAATACAGGAGCAGATCTGACGTTATATTCTGTGTCAAAATCCATGCGCATCAACCTCCCAGTCGGATAGTTTTGTGCGGCGTTCTAATTAAAAAGAATTGCCATTGTCAACTTTTTAAATGAGACTACCGTCCATAATTATGTCATGCCCAGGCGTCTTTCACCTGAAAAACTACAAATTGTGAAGAAAAAACTAAGACATGATTCGCTTCATAAGGCGAATAAATCCGAGGTTTATCAATTCATATATTAATAATATACCGGTGCACCACAGCTATATGTGGCGGCCAATAGTTTTACTACGCGTAGCAGAGGTTTGTGTCTTAACTTCGTTAAAGAATTTTCGCTCGAAATGTATGTAAGCATATATTTTCGCCTTGTTAATAATGTGTGGATCAGAGATGGGAACTGCTATATGTTCAAAACATTGCAAATTAAATGTTGTGCAGGTCTCTCCATATAAACGGTGTGGTTTACAAAGAAAAATCATATTTTTTTAGTTAATTCATCCTAAAAATATATTCCTTAAGAAATTCACTCATCTTTAGGGTTTTCAAAAAATCTGCATCTTAAAAAACATTGTAAAGAATATTTCAAGCTTAATGGTAACACCATCAAATTGTTTAATCCTTAAGGCATATTGTTTAAAAATCCAGGATTCATTTAATCCTTTTTATACCTTTCACCACACTGTGGTACAGTGTATTATGAATTTGTGCATATGTTTGTAACAGACCAAAGGAAACGAGCCACTTTTTCAGTCGATTTATGCATGTCAGTCCGTCCATCCGTCCGTCCGTCTGTCCATGTCCATAGTTATTTAATTGGACCAATTGAAATTGCGAAAAATCGGTGCAGATTTAGATATAGCTCCCATATAAATGTTCGTCCCATTTTAGGTAAATAGTGCACCAAAGTCTATTTATAACTTTCGATTTGCACGAAATTTGGCGTAGCGTACTAAATTAAGTCTAGAACAATGTCTGTTAAATTTCGTGAAAATCGATTCAGATTTAGATATAGCTCCCATATATATTTTCGTCCGATTTAAGGTAAATAGTGCACCAAAGTCCCTTTATATTTTCCGATATGCACGAAATTTAGCATGGCGGACTGAATTAAGTCTAGAGTGATGTGTGTTAAGTTTCGTGAAAATCGGCTCAGATTCATATATATCTCCCATATATCTTCGTTCCATTTAAGGTAAATGGTGCACCAAAGTCCCTTTATAACCTTCGATTTCCAAAAATTTTGGCACAGCGTACTGAATCAAGTCTAGAACGATGAGTAATAAATTTCGTGAAAATTGGTTCAGATTTAGATATATCTCCCATATATATTTTTGACCGATTTTAGGTAAATGATGCACTAAAGTCACTTAATATCCTTCGATTTGCACGGAATTTGGCATAGCATACTGAATTAAGTCTAGAGTGATGTGTGTTAAGTTTCGTGAAAATCGGTTCAGATTCAGATATAGCTCCCATATATATTTCCGTCCGATTTAAAGAAAATGGTGCACCAAAGTCCCTATATACCCTTGGATTTGCACGAAATTTGGCATAGCGTACTGAATTAAATCTAGGGTGATGTCCGATTTAAGGTAAATAGTGCACCAAAGTCCCTATATATCCTGCGATTTGCACGAAATTTGGCATAGCATACTGAATTATGTCTAGAAAGATGTGTGTTAAATTTCGTGAAAATCGGGTCAGATTTAGATATAGCTCCCATATATAATTTCGTCCGATTTAGGCAAAATAGTTCACCAAAGTCCCTCGGTTTGCATGAAATTTTGCATAGCGTACTGAATTGAGTATAGAATGATGAGTGGTTAGTTTCGGGAAAATCGGTTCAAATTTAGATATAACTCCCATATATACATTTCCGTCCGATTTTACTTAAATGGTGCACCAAAGTCCCTATATACCCTTGCATTTGCACGAATGATGTGTGGTAAGTTGCGGAAAAGTCAATTCGGATTTGGATATAGCTCCCACATATACATATATATTCGTTCGATTTTACCTAAATGATGCACCAAGCTCCAATTGTTTGTCCGATTAACACGAAATTTTGCACAACGTATCAAATTGAGACTTGAATGACGTTATTGCGTTTTGTTGTAGCTTCCATAAGTATTTCGAACGGGTGTCTGATTGAAATTAAATTTTTAACAGTGCGGCGTACCGAGTAGCGTGTATCAATTTCGCTCCATACCCCATTTATCCCATGGTACGCAGACGTGTTCCTTCGATGGAACATTGACATTCAATTGTAAGGATACATATCGACGCCTCCGAACCATAGTATGCTAAGTCTGAAAAGTGAATTTTTCAGTAAAAGCTTTCAAAGTATGGAAGTTTCATTAATCGTACGTGCCATGCTAAGTACATTTTTGCTTAGAACTTTGGTTTGGATTGGCCAATGATTACCAAAATTTCAGTGAAATTAAATTAAGGACCGTAGTATCTAAAAACGTGAAGAACTTTATACCAAAAGTGGTGAAGAATATTATAAAGTCAGCCTAGTCCGACTTTACTACATTCCTTACTGGTTTTTATTTCGGATTCCCATTGGGTAGAAAATCTTCCCTAGAAAAATTATCAATATTGGCCCGAGATTCGGCTTAGATCTCATATAACGGTACTTACCATTATTCGGTATTTGAGTAAATTGAGACTTTGAGTTCCCAAAAAATAGAAGGAAGAATTGTCAAGCAATAATTCTTCCGGATTTCAGAATATATATATATATATATATATATATATATATTGAGTAAATATAGAATACAAATTTTTTCAAAACAGTTTTTTAACAATTCTTTTACTTTTATTTATTTCACAAAAGGTCACACAAACATTTAACATTAATTTACAAAAATTTGTACAATTTTTTAATTTTTTTTATAAAACATATATAATAATTTCTTCTAAATAATTGGCATTTGTATTAGGTTTTATTTTTTGGGTTAAATTTGGTTTAAATGATTAAATCATCTAATGATACGTCACTGTGCATATTTTTTTACTAATTTTATTTCAAAAATTGAGTTTTAACACGTTTGTATATATTTTTGGGGTCTTTGTTGGAAGATTAGTGGATTTGAACAAACATTTCAACTAACTACAAACTAGTTAACAAGGTTAGGTTAAGTATTTTTTCTGTATGATTTTTTTCTTTTTTTAAGATAATACACAGTTTATGGAAGTATTTCGGTTACATTTTTGTTTGGTGGATACGAAAAGTATTTTCTTTTAGATTTTACTTAATGTTGTGTTTCAGAGGAAGTTTTGGTTTAAATCAGTCTTCTTTTTTTATTTGACACGGCGACGAACACTGTTGTTGTTGCGGCTCATCTTCTTGGGTGACATTTTGCCGGGCTTCTTTTTCGAGATGTCAGTGGTCGTGCTTAGAGCAATGCCAAATTGAGCAGCATAGTAGGTGATCATGATCCAGAGCTATAAAGGAGAAAAAACAAAAATTAAAATACTTTTTTATTCCCCTTAAGATATATTAAAAACCTACCCTTGCATGGGGAATTGTTATCAGGAACATATCGATAGCAATCATGGCATCGGACATAACAAACAACACACTGCAAATTCCACACAAAATATAAATGGGAGTTTTGTGGTGTACAGCACGGGCCAGGGAACGATAACACATTGTCAGTAGGAGGAAACCATAGATCGGTAGGCCGACAATCAAAACACCCTCAAGTCGACTGCCAACCAAGCCAATGCCTAAAAGGAAAAAAATAAAATATACAAATTAAATCTGTAAAAAATACCTCAAATTTCTTTCTCCCTTACTTAAACCCCACAATATATAAATCGGTATTCCCAATTTCCAATTCAGTGGCTTAAATCCGAATGCTGATATGTAAAAGATTTGAGCAACGGCAAATGAACCCATGCCATGTGGGAACAAATCAATATTGAGCAAAACATCACCACCGCAGGAGAAAATCAAACCAATCAATATCAGTTGGGAATATTTGTATCTGAAATAAAAGAAATTAAATTAAAATATTGATCTCAAAAGAAGGACGGATTTTAAACAAAGCTAGACTTACTGTTTGTTGAAAGCGAATCCTTTGATGAGTACGAAAAACATCAAACTGACAATGGGAGCACATTTCAATATGGTTGTCCACAATTCACCATGTGGGTCTCTAACGAAGACAAAGTACAGTACTACGAAATTGAGAAAAGGGGCCAAATAAAGGGCTTGACTTTTACACTGAAAAAAATAAAAGATTATAAATGGGCGTTTGAATATTTTATTTAATGATTTTGTAAAGTTCGAAATAGGTGATTGTTCGTCTAAAATTTATAAATGTCCATCAGATATGCATTACAGTTTAATTTTCTTAAGTTGAAGCCCATTTATGGACACACTATGGAGCAAATTGTGACTAAATATTACATCAGTCTTATTTGCGCCCATGTTCTGACGGAAGACAAAGATGGACAGACCAAAGACTTATTTTACGAGCGACTGGAAAGAGCATACGACCGCTGACCTGGCCATGACATTAAAATTCTGCCAGGACATTTTAAGCAAAAATCGGAAAGCAAAATATTTTTGGTCCCACCGTCGGAAAATTCAGCCCCCATGAAAACACATCCGACCACGGCATGAGGTTAATTGACTTCGCGGCAGTAAAAAACATGGTAGTTACCAGCACGAGATTCAAGTATCTCGATATATACACGGCCACCTTTATTTCTCCTGATCATGCAACGAGAAATCAAATTGATCATGTTGTGATAGACGGAAGGCAAACGTCCAGTGTTTTAGACGTTCGATCGATACGAGGAGCGAATATCGATTCGGACCATTACCTTGTGGCAGTCAAGGTTCGCACCCGAGCATGATCAAATCGAGATGTACAGGAGTCAGAATGAGGTCCGGAAATTTTACCAACGAGTAAAACTCCAAACCAAAGGCTTTGGCGCAGGTACATCCTCCTGTAGAGATGAAGATGGAAACCTGGTGACAGATACAGATACCGTGCTGAGGATCTGAAAGGAGCATTTAGAAAGGCTTCTGGTATTAAATAGTGGCGGTAAAGAAAATACCCCAGAGCCAATGAGAGATGACGGTATAGAGTGTATACCACCTAGCCAAGATGAGATCAGAGTAGCAATTAATCGGCTGAAAAACAATAAAGCAGCAGGTGCCGGTGGATTACCAGCCGAACTATTCAAGACCGGTGGTCTGATGCTGGTCAGGAGCATGCACCAGCTGTACAATTTGGCCAGCGGAATGCATGCCCAATGATTCCAACTTCAGAGGTAGAGGTAAATATCCTTCCCATCGCATATAAAGTACTGTCACGCGTGCTATGTGAACGACTGAAACCATTTTTTGACCACACCAATGCGGCTTCAGACGTAGCAAATCCACCATTGACCTGATTTTCACTTTGCGCCAAATCCTGGAAAAGACGCACGAAAAACAACTCTACACATTCCAGCTATTCGTCGACTATGCAGCCGCATTCGACAGCCCTATCCGTCCAGAGGTGTTTAAAGACATGTCTACGTTTGGCATTCCTGCAAAATTAATACGGCTATGCATGATAACTTTAACTGGTACAAGGTCAGTAGTTAAAGTCGGAATGGACTTTTCGGAGCTCTTCAATACCGAACTGGGATTTGACAAGGTGACCTGTTTAACATCCTGCTGGAAAAGATCATACGAGATGCAAATGTGAACAGAAATGGCCCTCTGTATACCAAACAGCATAAGTTACTCGCCTACGCCGACGAAATCGACATAATGGGTCGAATATTGCGAGCGGCAACAGCCACCTTTGAACGAATTGAGAAGGAGCCTGCCAAAGTGGGAGGATATATATTTGTCGGCAACACCGACTGACACTTTTTTACTTGTTTCAGTAGATGTTTTGACTAAGTCCTCAAAAAGTAGATGTTTTGAGTAAGTCCTAAAAGTTCCGACCAATTAAAGTAAACTAAAGTGTGTTTGGGCCCAGTCAAACATAACGGCGTTATTACATGTTTATTATCCTGAATGGATCTGCTAGTAGTTATATTTGCTTGTTGATCGTTAATTACATCAACTTCTTTTTAAATCATAAACAATTAAAACCCTGATCAATGAAACGTCTTATTATATTTGGCTTAAATTAGGCCTTTTGTTTATCTGATTGAAATCGAGATAACTTACAAATTGTACGGTTTGGAAGCGATGACAGATTATTCAAATGTAGCCCTTGAAACTTTTAATGGAAGTTTCTAGGAACCCATGAAATTATTGTTAGAACCTCAAACAAATAACCCTTCAAAGTGCATTGATGAATTTTCTTTAACTATCCTTAAAATTATTTTAACATTATAGTTAATATGATTACATACAATAGGTTCATTAATGGGGCCCTTAATCCACTTTTTTAAACTGATTCTTATTACCAACCGAATCCACAGTAATATTTTTATGTTTGAATAATCAAATAGCTACCATATCTACAAATCCATAATAACAGTACAAAAATAACAGCGATTAGATTAAAGACCAATTAAAGATAATATTGATAAAATGCTCCCCAATAGGTCTTGCAAAGCTACAGCAACAACTTATTGAAAACGATAGTGTTAGCGCGATACGCCTGCCATAAAAAAATTTAGCTTGTTTTTTCTGGTTTACATGTGAACTGAAATTTTCAAACACTACATAAAATTGTACTTTAAGTTTCCAAAAAAGGATCATACAATGCCATCCCACTAGACTATAACACAAGATTTACAGATGTTGAGGTTCACAGTAGGAATTGGTTCACAGTAGAAACAAATAAACCAACCAAAGATGGTCCGTCAGTGGCGTGAATGATATAAAATAATCCGAATTATCAATTTGGAATTACGTATGCTTTACTCAAAAATATATGGAATATATGTAAAAATAATATACATTCTTGAAAATAACTGTATATTTTAATAATATTCAAATAGGCTAAACAGAACCCTCCCAGAACTATATGATACCCTACACAACTACCACTGACCTCTAAGTTTCGCGGATCAATATTCCAAGCCAAGCAAAATGTCGCGATATTTTCACTCACTTGACCGATTAGAGATTAACAGCTCATCTGAGGCATCGTTTCCGAATCATGTTCCCCGGATTAAAAAATTCCTCCGTACGCTTATTTATATATTATATATTATTTTACGAAAAAAGTTTAATTATTGAACGTACATTACATTCAGACAGCCATTCGAATTTCTTATTCAGATCGCTTTCCCCATAGACAATTTGTTTTGAAATTCGGATAAGGATAGTGTTGGCCAACAGATGCTACTATGGTCTAAGTTTAGAAATAAGGTCACCTCCCGCCAGACCAAACTCACACTCTAAAAGACGCTGATACTACCCGTGCTGGTGTATGGATCAGAAGCATGGGTACTTGCGCAAATAAATGAGGCAGCTCTTGAAGTGTTTGAAAGAAAAAGATCTATGGGCCGACGGTGAGTATCGGCGCCGAACGAACCACGAACTTTACCATTTATAAACGGACATCAACATAGTCATTCGTATCGAACTGCTGCGACTACGTTGGCTAGGTCATTTTAAGAGAATGGATAAGGATGTCCCAGCACAAAAGGCATATAAAAGCGAGACTACTGACGGATCACGCACAAGGGAAATACCACGACTTCGATGGAAAGATCAAGTGGATGATGACATAACAAAACAAATGTGAAAAACTCTGCACAATGGAACAAATGTTCTGCCTCGAGCCAGTTAAGTAACTATGCCGTTCAGGAATATATTTATATATATATATATATATATATATACCATAGAACAAAAGATTTTTTCATTTTTCACACAAAAGTCTGTGTCCATTTGACCCGCTAAATATTGACCGATTTTTATCAATATAGTCATGCTTATTCTATAGTCAGACCACTTTTTCTGTGTAAAATTAAACATAATTGTGGTCTATAGAGCGACCAGAAAAACAGGCCATAAATATTAACCGATCATTACCAAAACAGTAGGGGTTTTCTGAACCAGAACCTGGTCCATAACTGTGGTCTGCATCGTGTTTACAAATTATAATGGACAGACGGTTACACATGTCTAGATGGACTCAGCTAGTCGAGATATCGGTGTAATTAAAGGTGGGTCTAGGGCCAATATTTAGCGGCGTTACAATCTCTTGAGGCCACACAAAACTATAATCCCCTAACAACGTATAGGGTATATTTTGTGTGTGTTTTATGTACGTTTACTTTTGAAACAACGAAATAGATAACGTTTATTAGCCCCCTTCCGACTTTGATCAATATATGTATATATATTCCAATATAAGGCTTACTTACTCCCGCTCAGAGGCATCTCCAACGACATCTCTTACACCCAAACATATCCTTCCATTTGTTATATAAAAGCTTTTCATCTACACAGTTATCCTTTTTCCGTGAAAAAAGCTCCACTCTCTTATAAATCTGTTTTTATTGCACAACTACGCACAGACAAAACATACAGACGGACAAGGTCAAGGACGCACAGAAAAACTTAAATTTGTGTTTTTCCAACTTCAACAATAACAAAGGCACAAAGGGCGCGCACGAAACGAAACCTTGTCTTAGAGCAAATTTAAAAAATGCGAACATAAATCACAATTAAAGTGAATAGCGGATGTGAAAAGAAATAAATTGCAAATAAAATTAGGTAAATGTTGCACTACAATTTCGAAAAATATCCACAAAGCATGCAAAGGTTGAGGAAATCCACAGAACTCCGGGCGATTAATTAGATTAGCAGTATGATTATTGTTGTAATGAATTTTGAAAGCCAATAGCAGTTTAAAGCCCAAACAAAGCAATAATAAATATAAAAAGACAAATTCTTTGGATACCCGTACCTCTGCATGTTGCGGATGATGAGGACTTACAAGCTGAATTAAATCCGTCATTTTGTAAATTTCCGGTAATGATTTTCCACAGAAAAGGCCAGTGCTTTTTTCACTAGAGACAATGTATGCAAAATTGCGTGCAGTTTTTTTTTGATGTTTTTTCGTTTTTTATTTATTGTTTTCAGTTCAATGTAAAACCGAGATACTCAAGTGATTGACCCCACTCGCAAAACACAAAACACGCACACACGTACCCACAAACACGTTACTCTAACAAATGATTAAAGCGTGCCTGTGCTATACAACGAACCGTTTTACTAAATTGACTGCCACCGACTAACTAACATAGCTGCGGACTACGGCGAAAACTCTCACTCATGCATCTAATTAGTGCCAAAGGTCTGGCTGGCTTGCTGTTTGCCTCAAATATTTTTTTGTTTGAAAATTTCACAAACAAATCTATATACATTGTATGTGTTTATCTCGCTCACGAGCCGGTAAATACACTAGCCACCAACAACAACGACAACAACAAAACAGAGCTTTACAGATAACAAACAAATTTATGTGTTGGTGGAGGTTTGTTTTTGTTTGAAATGCGTTTTATTTTTCTGCCTCCCGCCCTATCACAATCACCTAACGATTCTCACTTGGGATATTTTGTCAACCCCACTGAGAAGCTCTCTTGGGGAAATTAATTGAGTGAAAGTTTATATTTGTGAGAGATTTGTTATGAATTTTTGTTATTCTAAGAGAAAGCTTATTTTATGCTTCAATTGAAAGTTTTAAAATAATGTAAACAATCAACAGGTGGAGCAAAGCTTTGACTAATATTATGACCTACATATATGGGTTGTAATTGATAGTAACGACCACTATATTACTCTACATCATATCAATACCCGCTAGAAATTAAAATGACAATGAATTGTATATAGATAGTTCCAGCACTAGTAAAAAACCTTTAGTAACTAGTACTAATTTGACAACAAAGAATAAAAATATTACCTTTTTACACGATATTAAGCGAGAATGAGTTACTTACGATATTAAAGAAAAAATCACACAATTTTAGGTGGTTGCTCTGCAAACATGAATTGTTCTTCTCAATGATTGCAAGTGTATTTAGATATAAATTAATTAAACAAAAACACAGAAGGCCAAAACAAAAGCAACTAAAATTACAAAGATAATAAATGACGAATAACTTTTTAAAAATTTAAAAAAAAATCTTGACATAAATAATAAAAAATGGAAAATGAATTTTACTCTATTTTTGATTGGACAAAACTGAAGCAACTTTTAGTTGATTTTACGGTTATAAATACTATGTTTGGGTTTCAATACTTATTTCGATTATTATAGATTATTTTTAAAAGGATTTTATTACTGGAAAAAATATATAAAAATGGCTAGAAACAAATACAATGCACCGATATAAGTTGGTTTTATTGTAACTGTATCAGTAGTGACAGTTCATCACGGAGGGAGGCCGCGAGAAATATCAGTTGTCATATCATTAACAAATGCCCAATTAAGAGTTCAACGGTAATGGGGAGAGGGTTATCGTTGGATACAACCTCAAGAATGGAGCGTGGACGAGCTGCGGTAGCAGGTCTACATGTCCAGAAACCAAATAAATGAGCTGTACCAAATTGCATCCAATTCGGATCATAAATGCGACCAGTGCTTTGTTTACAATTTAACATGGACAGACAGACCAAAATACAGCATATTCTTAAAAAAAAAACAATCTCGTTTAATTTTGCTTGTTACAAACATATACACAATGACATAGTATTCTGAACCACAGTGTAGTGAAGGATATAAAAGTGAGTGCATGGAAGTGGGCCAATAATTGTATTGGGTTGATTTTCGATTTAAGCATGTCCGTCCATATTAAATTGTAAACAAAGTACAAGTCGCACTTATGATCCGAATTGAATAAAATGTGACACAGGTCACAATCGGTTCAGATTTAGATATAGCTCCCATATATATTTTCGTCCTATTTTATCTAAATAGTACACCAAACTCCCAATATTTATTCGATTGAGACAAAATCAGGGTCATAAGTTCTGTTGAAATCGGTTCAGATTTAGATATAGCTCCCATATATACTTTTGTCCGATTTTATGTGAATGACACACCAAGCTCCCAATATTTGTTCCATTGACACACAATTTTGCCCATAGTATTGAATTAGGCACATACTTATGTTTGCTAAATTTTGTTGAAATCAGTTCGCATTTAGATATAGCTTCGTCCTATTTTATGTGAATGGCTCACCAAGACCCAATATTTATCCCATCGACACAATATCCTGCACAACGTACTGAACTAGCTCCCGGTTGATGTATGCGATGTTTAGTTCAAATCGGTTCAGATTTAGATATAGCTCCCATATATAGTTTCATCCGATTTTATTTGAATGATGCACCAAACTCCCAATATTTGTCTGAGTGAGACCAAATTTTACACAGCGTACTGAATTATATCCATACTTATGTATGCGATGTTTAGTTAAAATCGGTTCAGATTTAAATATAGTTTTGTTAAAATCGGGTCAGAATTAGATATAGCTTTCATATATAGTTTCGCCCGATGTATGTAAATGGCCCACGAAATTCCCAATATTTGTCCGATTGGGATACAATTTTGTACAGAAAATGCAATTAAGTCAAGAACGATGTATTTTAAAGTTTGTAGAAATCGGTTCATATTTAGATATATGCAGGTTTTATATATATTTTCGTCCGATCTTATGTAAATGGTGCACCAAAGTGCCTATGTTTTTTTCGATGTACACGAAATTTGGCAGAGGGCATTAAATTTAGTGTAGAGTGATGTGTATGCAACGGTTGTTCAATTCGGTTCATGTTTACATATAGATCCGATACATAATTTTCCTCGATTTCATACAAATAGCACACCAAAGACTCTATGTCTGTCTGTTTTACATGAAATTTTTCACCGATTTCAGAATCTTGTGTTTATTAATTTTTTTTATGGTTTCAAATATCTATGTCGCCCGATCCCATCTCAATGGTTCTACAAAGATGCTAAAATCTAAAAGTTGCTTTAATTTTGACCAAGCAAAAATTGGGTAAATTTATTTTTTTTAATATGTTGTTTTTTTCAAAGCAAATAAATTACGTCTTTACTTCTGAAAATACTTTATAAGTTTATTAAAAAAAAATAGAGGCCAATAATTCAGTCTGCAATTTCAGTTGCTTTAGTTTTGGCCACCAGTGTATATATTTTCGTCCGAGCCTGGAATGACATAGACATAACTCACTTATATATTTAGACCGACTTTTTGTGAATTATTACATTTTTTCACTGTGCGCTGAGCTGCAGCATAAATCTAGCATAGGTTGCAGAATGAAATTTGTATGGATTGATTTAAGTCGGTATACATGTAGATATAGATCATATATTAAGTTCGTCCAAATTCAAAATGTGACGTCTGTCTGTTGAATATACCCAAAGTGGTGAAAGGTATAATATAGTCGGCCCATACGACTTTACTACTTTCCTTTATGGTTTCGTGGGTTATTGTTAATCGCTAGGTGTTTCTTGGTCGACCTCTATTTCGCGATCTTTGGAGATTCTATTCAAGCGAATATTATAGCTTGGTTTTCCTGGATATATGTGAGCTTCTCCATTCCCCGAATAAAATAATCGAATTTGAGACTTATGTTAATAGCTTTTGCAGTTTTAAGAACATTGACCAGGCTCAGCCCAAAAAATTACGCCTCAGGATTGAGGGTATTTAGAAGAATCTATATGTTTTTTAAAATGTGTTTATAAAATATCGGTACAAGCGTAATGTTACGAAACATTAACAAACCCGCACATATCATGTAGCGTGCAAATTCCATACGAGAAAAGCTCCCATATAAAGCTTTTCTCATAATGGAGTTTGCGCCCCAATGCATATCCTGAAAAATAAAAAAGCTTTTCGCACATAAAGAACCTACTGACACATTTGGTCAGTTAACAAATCAGCATACAGTTCCTTTAAAGCTGTACGACAAACAAGTTTATATCACCAAAGGCAGGTCCTGAACGAACGAACGAGTGAGTGTAGGTGTGTGTGTATGTGTTTATTAAGACCAAAAAAGTGACAATAAAATTGCAAATAACAATAATAAATGTTATATTATATTATAAAAATATATGATAAATATATATAACAAATAAATTAGAAAAAGTCAAATAAAAGGCTATGAAAAAAATGAAAATAAAAGCGAATAAGAGGAATTTATGAAGTTTTCAAGTTGAAGTTAAGGATGAACATTGTGTGTGTATCCTTAGTTTTCCACTGTTTTTTTTTTCTCTGTGGAGTATACACATGACCCTATTGCACTGAAATTCGATTAATGTACCACATTTTTTGCAAATAAGGAAATTGCAAATGTCCTTTGGTGTTAATGAAATCTATAATTGGATTGCCTTTTGTCAATGTAATATATTCTCAAGATATTGTCCATAAAAATTTTGCGAAAAGGCCATTTAATTTGTTTGTCCTTTCCATTTCCTTTTTTAAATTCTCCTCAAATTTAACATTGAACTTGGAAATGAAATGAAAATTTGCATTGTTAGATGCAAATTACAAATATGCATATTATATACAGATGTATGTCCAAACATCTACACACATCTATAATTGTAATAGGTTTCTAGGTGTGTTCGAATGTGCATGTGTGTTGGTAGCCCATTGTCTCCTTCATCATTCACCTTTGCTGTACATATGAATTTCTATTTTCTGGTCCATAAATTTCCATCGGTTTTATTTCTTGGTTTGTTTTCTGTTCCTTCAGTTTTTCCTTTGCCGGTTGTCTGCTTGTCATCATCTGAAGGACCACTTAAACGGCTCTTCTGCTGTCTCTCTTTGTGTGTGCTACTGCTGCTGGATTAAGTGCTCCAAGACTGTGCGACAAAAATGGCTTGTCCTTACTTTCGTCGTGCCGACTCACTGTCACGCCAACCATCTGTGGTCGCAGAACCTTCAGGCAATTGGACCTTGGAAGATGAGGAACAACCCGGTGATGCTCTAACGCTGACTCATTTACAAATGGCCATACAGCTGTTGACAGCGCCATCGGTAAATTGAATCGAGGAAGAAAAGGAAATATTATTGTGTTAACAATTATTTAATTTTATTTACAGAATGAAGATTTAAATACTGCCGTAACAGCACTTATTTTGAAGTATCGTAAAAATTGGCCAAATATATCGAAGCTGTAAGTATAAGAAGTAAATCAATGCTTTATACATTTGTTCCGGGCCTATATAAGGCGCGGATTTAATTAAGATTATTTGTTCGGGGCCTATATAAGGCGTGGATGTATTTAAGATTATTTTCTCGGGACCTGTATAAGGCGTGGATTTATTTAAGATTATTTTCTCGGGACCTGTATAAGGCGTGGATTTAGTAAAGATTATTTTCTCGGGGCGCGGATTTAGTGAAGATAATTTTTTTTTGAGCCTAAGGAATGGATTTAGTGATGATTATTTTTTTGGGGCCTAAGGCATGGATTCATTTAAGATTATTTTTTCCGGACCTATAAAAGGCATGGATTTATTTAAGATTTTTTTCGGGGCCTATAAAAGGCGTGGATTTATTTAAGAATATTTCTTCCGGGCCTATAAAAGGCGCGGATTTATTTCAGATAATTTTTTGGGGCCTATATAAAGCGCGGATTTACTTAAGAATTTTTTTCGTGGTCTATATAAGGCGTGGATGTATTTAAGATTATTTTTTCCGGACTTATAAAAGGAGTGGATTTATTTAAGATTATTTTTTCAGAGTTTATAATAAGCGTGGATTTATTTAAGATTATTTTTTCAGAGTTTATAATAAGCGTGGATTTATTTAAGATTATTTTTTCCGGAACTATAAAAGGCGTGGATTTATTTGAGATTATTTTTTCCGGACCTATAAAAGGCGTGGATTTATTTGAGATTATTTTTTCCGGACCTATAAAAGGAGTGGATTTATTTAAGATTATTTTTTCCGGACCTATAAAAGGCGTGGATTTATTTAAGATTGTATTTCCGGACCTATAAAAGGCGTGGATTTATTTAAGATTATTTTTTCCGTACCTATAAAAGGCGTGGATTTATTTAAGATTATTTTTTACGGCCCTGTATGAGGCGTGGATTTATTTAAGATTATTTTTCCGGACCTATAAAAGGCGTGGATTTATTTAATATTATTTTTCCGGATTTTAAAAGGCGTGGGTTTATTTAAGATTAATTTTTCCGGACTTTAAGAGGCGTGGGTTTATTTAGGATTATTTTTTTTCCGGACCTATAAAGGGCGTGGATTTATTTAAGATTATTTTGTCCGGACCTATAAAAGGCGTGAATTTAAGTGAAAATAATTTAAGATTATTTTTTCCGGACCTATAAAAGTCGTGGATTTATTTAAGATTATTTTTTCCGAACCTATAAAAGGCGTGGATTTATTTAAGATTATTTTTTCCGGACCTATAAAAGGCGTGGATTTATTTAAGATTGTATTTCCGGACCTATAAAAGGCGTGGATTTATTTAAGATTGTATTTCCGGACCTTTTATTTCAGACGAATTGATTTGGAGACCCTTAAAACCTATCCAAACTACGATTACTTGGCCGATATCCAAGAAATCCTACTCGAAATGGATGAATCGAGTGCTAGTGAAATCCTGGTTTTACTGGGAGAAGAGCTAATCACTTCCTGTTGCACGGGAATAATTGAGAGGGCTTTCCGTTGCTTGGGCACTGAATTGCAAGAATTTTTGGGTTCCCTGGATGGGGTCTATGATGTATTGAAATTTCAAGAGGTAACAATAATCAAATTTATTTAAAAGATCTTTGTAAAAATTCAATGATGATTGCAGGACGATGATTCGAGTGACACGGGTTTTGTGTGTGCCGGTGATGGTGAATTGATATTTACCTCGGAACGTCCCGTAATTGCATGGCTTTTGTTGGGCTCTCTAAAGGCTCTCACTCGAATCCTCTTCAATGTCCAGGTCAATATAAAAATTGAACCTGTTGAGGGTGATAATCGTCGTTATCGTTATTTGTTCTCCTTGGCCAAGGATGGTCATGCTCGTGAAGTACGTACGGTTAGTAAATCCACTGAGGGACCAGCACAGCGTAGCAATTCAACAAATGCTTCGGATTTGACCATGAACTCAAGTACATTCTGTAAGGCATTTCCATGGCATTTTATAATGAATGAAGATTTGGAATTGGTGCAATTGGGTGAGTGGAATGGATGGATAATTAAAGTAATAAATAATTTAAATAAATTTATTTCCTAGGCCGTGGTTTCAGTAAGCTGTATAAGCCATATATGGCCGAGTTCGGTTGCCATGCCACAACCTATTTTGATTTCAAACGTCCCAAGGGCTTGACTTTGAAGTTTCGGGATATTGTACGCCGTACTTGTACTCCCTTCTTGATTGCTCTGAAAAGTCCTCCCGATGTCCAGGAATTTACAGCTAAGGTAAGTGTCGAAAAAAATTACAGTGAAGTTCGACTTGAACTATGGACAAGGAACAAAATGAAGAGGAGGATATATAATTTTTTCTTTTAAGAACTTTAACTGCTAAAGTACAGGTTCCTCGATTTGAAAATGCGGCTAGGCCTTTTATAGTACCTAAAATGGGTCGGAACCTTTAAATGGGACTATGACACAACATGGGCCTATATTGAAACTATTCTACAAAGAGATGCTTTGTCCTCTGAGAACCCGAAATACCAACTCCTATCAACGTGGGTCTACATTGAATATTTTCTACGAGTATATTTTGTATCCTCTGGTAACCTCAGACAGCAGACAGTTCGATTAAAAAATGCAGTAAGGACCTTCACAATGCATAACAGGGGCTTTTAAACTGGGCTCATAAAATTTACCTATATTAAAAATTTCTACTACGAGGTAATTTTTCCTCATAGAACCCAATATGTCAGCTTATAGTCATATAGGTCAGAAACTGTGTATAAGACCTTTAAAATATAGAGAACAGGGGTTGATCGGGATCCTTACATGAAGGTTAAGGCCAAACAGGGACTTATACTGAATATTTTCTCCTAGGAAGTTTAATAGATTTTGATAACCACACACTGACATAAATTGTGGTTTGAAACTGCGGCTAGGACATAGCACCCTTACGTGGGTGCTATGTCAAAATTTACACCTACATTGATACTGTTCTGCGAGTAGATCATTAATTCTTTGAGACCTCAAAATTATACTCATATAGATTACAAACAGCGAAAGTAAGGGAGTGGAACTTTTGTTAAGAGAATGTCCCTTGTCCTCTGAGAATCCGAAATGCCATGGTAAAAAGCGGCTACGACCTTAAAAATTACTAGTTTTGGTCGGGTCAATTATATAGAGACTATGAACTAACATGTACCTATATAACCACTTCGGCAGGAAACATCGGCAATTATCTTTAAAATACCTAAAATAGTGGCCGATCTTTATGAGGGTCCTTTGCTCAAAAGTGGAACTATATTTAGAATTCGTCCGAAATTTCGTCCATTACAAATATATATTTATATGGGGAATATATCAAAATATGTACCTACATTGAACATTTTCTGCAAGAAGCTACCATCATCTGTAAGAATACGGAATGCCTTATTACAGATACTTCGGTTAGAAAATTAGGCTGTGTTCTTTAGCAGGGTCCTTACATTGGACTTCAACATGGGTCAGTATTCTGAACGTATACTTTATTGTGGACCTCCGATGAATTTTTCTATATTTTTCAATAATAGTTAAAAGAATTTGAGAAATATTTTCCAAACCTTTTTCTTCCTCTTACAGGGTCTTGAGATCAAGGGACAAATGGTCCACTGTCCCGAGTCGAACTCCTTGCTTTTTATGGGTTCACCTTTCCTTGACGGCTTGGATGGCTTGACTTGCAACGGCCTCTTCATTTCCGATATACCCCTACACGATGCCACACGCGAAGTGATATTGGTTGGCGAACAAGCCCGTGCCCAAGATGGCCTGCGACGACGCATGGACAAATTGAAAAGTTCCATTGAGGAGGCGAATGCTGCCGTCACCAAGGAGCGAAAGAAAAATGTCAGTCTTCTACATTTGATTTTCCCAGCAGAGATTGCCGAGCGTTTGTGGTTGGGTGCCAGTATAGATGCCAAAACATATCCGGATGTTACGATTCTGTTTAGTGACATTGTCGGCTTTACCAGCATTTGCTCAAGGGCCACTCCGTTTATGGTCATCAATATGTTGGAGAGTTTGTATAAGGATTTCGATGAATTTTGTGATATGTTCGATGTCTATAAAGTGGAGACAATTGGTGATGCCTATTGTGTTGCGAGTGGTTTACATCGCGCCTCGATCTATGATGCCCATAAGGTGGCATGGATGGCTTTGAAAATGATTGATGCCTGTTCAAAACATATTACCCATGATGGAGAACAAATTAAGATGCGTATTGGCTTGCATACGGGTACGGTGTTGGCCGGGGTTGTGGGTCGCAAGATGCCACGTTATTGTCTGTTTGGCCACAATGTCACCATTGCCAATAAGTTTGAGTCCAGCAGTGAAGCTTGTCGGATTAATGTCAGCCCCACCACTAGGGAGTGAGTATAGCAACATGTCATGTATAGGGTTCTTAAATAATATTCTGTGTTTATTTGCAGATGGCTCATAAAATATCCCGGCTATGAATTTGATTTGAAAGCCAGGGATCCCTCATTCCTGCCCAAGGAATTCCATAATGCCGACAATGGTACCTGTTATTTCATGGACAACTATCGTCATTTCTCCATGGATGAGAGTTTACCATTGGATGATCACATTACCGCAGCCATGAAATCCATACAAGTACCAGCCACAGAAACCTAAATTAATTGACTTTTTGTTGAGGGCAGAAGAAAGCGGAGAAAGATTCACATAATGGTCATGGCCTAACCTGATCATATTTACTCAATTTTAATGTTTAGATTGTGAGATTGCTGAGACAATTGAACTTACAAAAACAAAAAGAAAACCCAAATGTTGTTTAATTTAATTTAAAATAAAGGTAGAAATTTATTCCATAATCTTAATAAATCGAACAACTTTCAATAATCTCTTGACAATTCATCCCTTCGTTGACTGACTAGCTGGAAATCTGGACTATGTTTTTTCAAACAATTCTGCAGTGCAAAAACCTCATCTTGTAAGTTGTTTTGTTGAAATTTCCCATTGGCATGATGAACACACAATTTAATCACATCTCTCGTCGTGTCATCATTGACCACATAGGCCTCTTCATAGCTTCGAATTATTTCGGATTCCTAGAATGTTAAAAAGATTAGTGTTTTACGTTTATTTGTGAAGACTTCGACTACTTACATCAATTCTTCCATAGGCATCCAAATAATGATAATTTTGATAAATACACTCTAATTTACTTTTGTAATGTCCTAGAAAGCTTATTTCGGAAGATTGTGAATGTTCTGTAACTGTTTCAATACCTTCTTCAATAGAATCACAAAATTCCGTGGCGGATTGTCCAATAGATTTTGAGGGCTAAAAATATATGAAGAGATCTTCATTAACACTGTGATACAAAATCCACGCCTTATATAGGGCCGGATAAATATTCTTAATTAAATCCACGCCTTATATAGGGCCGGAAAAAATATTCTTAATTAAATCCACGCCTTATATAGGGCCGGAAAAAATATTCTTAATTAAATCCACGCCTTATATAGGGCCGGAAAAATATTCTTAATTAAATACACGCCTTATATAGGGCCGGAAAAAATATTCTTAATTAAATCCACGCCTTATATTCTTAATTAAATCCACGCCTTATATTCTTAATTAAATCCACGCCTTATATAGGGCCGGGGTGGCGTAGGGGATGATAGATACCAAGCAACGGCTCTGATTAGCTTTAACATGGCGAAGCCCAGGCTTATCTTGGTCCCTCTTTCATCTCAATTGTGGACACTGACCTCCCCGCGGTGCCACCTGGGGAGCTATTCTCATCACCCGATGAAATAGTGAGCTAATATGTGCCGCGAGTTCACCCATAAGAACTATAAAAAAATGGGTTGAGGCGTCGGGTTAGTTGCCCACTCTCGGAAAACCCAACCTACTATGAAAAAGCAAGAAAAAGAAAACCAAACCCCCCTAATGTTGACGACCCCCGCAAACGTATAAAGGACCACGATCTGCGAATCTGCACTTGGAATGTGCGCACGCTATACAGAACAGGGGCAGTGTTCGCTTTGGCGGATATACTCAAGAAGTACAAAGCCGATATTATTGCCTTACAGGAAATGCGATGGAAAGGGACAGGCGTAAGTAAATCAGACGATTACGCCCTGTATTATAGCTGCCATGAAACGAGACATGAATTTGGCTGCGGATTTATGGTTAACAGGAGAATAAAAGACCTTGTCTCCAGATTCACTCCAGTAGATGAGCGAATTGCTATAATCCGTATAAAAGCGAAGTTCTTTTACATCAGTCTAATTTGCGCCCATGCTCCGACCGAAGATAAAGATGAACAGACCAAAGATATATTTTATGAGCGCCTAGAAACAGCATATGACCGTTGCCCTGGCCATGACATTAAAATTCTGCTAGGAGATTTTAATGCAAAAATCGGAAGGGAAAATATCTTTGGCCCCACCGTCGGAAAATTCAGCCTTCATGAAGAAACAACGGCATGAGGTTGAGGTTGTTGGTAGTTAGCAGCACCAGATTCAAGCATCTCCTGATCAAGTAACTAGAAATCAAATTGATCATGTTGTGATAGACGGAAGGCATTCACCCAGTGTTTT
>NW_026883148.1:0-4677 GCF_032173495.1 Musca vetustissima
AATTAGCTGTGCCAAATTTCTTTCAATTCGGATCAGAATTGCTACCTGTATTTTGTTTATAATTTAACATAGACCGACAGACGGACCTGCATAAAATGAACCCTGGTCATTTCTATTCTTGTACCATAGTGTGGTGAAAGGTATAAGAAAGGGGTTACATAGGGACTACCCACAAAAGGGGGCAAATATTAATAATTTTTGGTAGGGAATTTTTTTACTAAATACGACTGCAAGATGCCCAATTGAAGCGAATTCGGAGAAAACACAACCCTATGAAAAATTTCAGCAACCTATCTCAATTCCTTCAGAAGATAGCGTATACATGCTATTATGTATTCAGACACCCGTTCGAAATACATATGGAAGTCATGGCTGCATATGCACCAATGCTGCTATCGAAATCTAAACCGATTATTCCGAAACTTACTATTCTAGACATAATTCAGTACGCTATGCAAAAATTTCGTGCAAATCGAAGGATCTAATGGCACTTTAGTGCAATATTTACCTAAAATCGAAAATATATATGGGAGCTATATCTAAATCTGAACCGATTTTCATGAAATTTAAAACACATCGTTATAGACTTTATTCAATACGCTATGCCAAATTTCGTGCAAATCGAAGGATATATAGGGACTTCGGTGCATTATTTCTATATCTAAATCTCAACAGATTTTCACGAAATTTAATTCACATCGTTCTAGACTTAATTCAGTACACTATGTCGAAATTCGTGCAGATCGCAGGATATATAGAATATATCTAAATCTAAACCGATTTCTAGGAAATTTAACACACATCGCTCTAGATTGAATTCAGTACGATATAGCAAATTTCGTGCAAATCAAAAGATATATATTAGGACGTTGGTGCATTATTTACCTAAAATCGGACGAAACTATATATGGGAGCTATATCTAAATCTGAATCGATTTCCACGAAATTTAACACACATCGTTCTAGACTTAATCCAGTATGCTATGCCAAATTTCGTGCAAATCGAAGGATATATAGAGACTTTGATGCACTATTTACCTAAAATCGGACGAAATTATATATGGGGGCTATATCTAAATCTGAACCGTCCTTGGGCCTAATAAATGAGCTGTGCTAAATTTCATGCAATTCGAATCAAAAATGCGACCTTAAAAAGTGATTCTGTTACAAACATATGCACATAATACCTTGTACCACAGTCTGGTGAAGGGTATAAAAACGGCAATGGTACTGTAATGGTACTAAAAGTTTTGAAAAAATCGTGGAACAAATTAAGAATGGTAATAACGTGCTAGATCACTTTTTTTTGTGAATTGATTGAAATCGGTTCACACATCTATATATCACACACATAGTTTGAACTTTCTTAACTGGTTACTTCTTAATATGTGGTATTGAGCGTAGATAATGGAAATAAACTCAAACATTAACGTAATCTACACAGTAACACAATTTTTGTGGTGAGTGATTTTGTCTCTTTTTTACCTTGTTTAACTCTTAGGCCCATTGCAGATTGCATATAATCAGCTATAACAACTGTCATTATCCTTTTATCTTCCCACACTTTTGGTATGCTTTAACAAAGTATGCCACAAAAACACAACCAACACCTATATCAGACTATCTCAATATCAAGTGGAAAGACCCCATTCCGTAGCGAAGGAAAAAAAATGCCGACACAAATATTTTTGGTTTTTAACTTTTTCCGTTATTCTCAGTTCGCTGCCTTATGGTGGTAGGGCAATAAAACATGAGTCCATTAGACGACATCAATTTTCATTTTATAATTTTTTCCAGCGTTCTCTGTCACATTCTCTCGGCTTCGACTCTCTGCATGGTCGAGAGATATACTTCAGTGTAATCTTTAAAATTTTATCGACATCATTATTTCTCATAAGCCCGTAATAAATAATTCGCTGGAATTTCAATAAATAAATGCGACAAAAAATCGCCAAGCCAATCTGCCAGAACTGAAGTCAACTGAGACAAATAATAATAAAAACAAGGCTAAACAGTGTTTCATAAATGCAATTTTTACCTTGAAATTCATAACAGGATGTGTTGAAATCAGCCAATCATCCATTGCCAACAACAACAAGAATGTGAAGTTCAAAGTGAATATCACTTTTATTTTGTCTTTAAGATCTTTTTTTATTGGGGAAGTTTTTGGTGAAAATCGTTTCTTTTTCTTCGTTTGAATTTTTGGAAACACTAAAAAAGCAATGGGGAGAGTAAAACAGAGTTTATCGTTTTTGAAAAAATATGCCATTAATGTATGACAAGTGTTGATATTTTGTATGGGTGACAATTCCCAAAAGGTATTATTGTGTGTTTATTTTTTGATTGGAAGCTTTGTTTCTCCCCAAAGCAGATTCCATGTGGTGCAGAGGGTGTTTTGATTGTGGTGTGATGAGGTCGATTTGATAAACTTGTAGTGACACCTTTGGATCCAAGAAAATAGAAGGACTACTGTCGACATTAAGGTAAACCAATGTTTGATGTTCAGATTCTATGACAGACGTGCTGGATGTGACGAATTAGCAGATGGAAAAAGTCAGCTGGGCCCAAGTTCGCTGAATACGATGGTTATTATTTTTTTGATCAGACCTCGCTGTAGGTTGCAATAAAAATCGTAGGAACCCCTCTTGAATATAGGTATCAAATCAGTCCCATCCAGCTTCCTTCCTTAATAGTTTTCCCTTAGAAATGAGAGAATGAGACTACAACTTTCAAAATGCCTAACACATGAAGGACCTTTAAATGTATTCAAAATGTGGACCTAAATTTAATGATCTGCCAAAAGGTATAACTTTCTCTGAACTATTTACTTACTTACTTTAAAGCGAGCTTAAAAAAGATTTCCAAGCGCCTCGGTCTTGTGCGCAAATCCACCAATTTGGAAGACCACGTTCCAAGATGTTGTTTTCTACCGGGTCTTTCCATCTAATTCGTGGCCTTCCCCTTCTACGGGAACCATCAGTACGCTCACTTTTATATGTCTTTTGAGCTGGGGCAATCTCACTCATTCGCACAACATGCAGCTCAATACGACTGACTATGTCGATGTCCGCGTATAAATTTTAAAGCTCGTGGTTCATTCGACGCCGATATTCACCGTCGACTCAGATCGGCCCGTAGATCTTTTGGAGAATTTTTCTTTCAAACACCCCAAGAGCTGCCTCATCTGCTTGCGCAAGTACCCATGCTTCAGATCCATATAATAGCACGGGTAGTATCAGCGCCTTGTAAAGTGTGAGTTTGGTCTGGCGGGAGGTGGCCTTGTTTATAAACTGCTTACTTAGACCATAGTAGCATCTGTTGGCCATCACAATCCTTCTCCGAATTTCAAAACTGATGTCATTCGTTTTATTTATGGCGGTACCAAGGTATATAAAATCTTTAACTACCTCGAAACTGTAGTTCTCAAGTTCCACAGTTGGTCCGAGTCTACAGGACGTCTTGCGCGTTGATACCATCAGCTTGGTCTTCTCGCCGTTTACTGCCAGATCCACTTTGGGAGACTAATTTTCAATTTGTTCAAAAGTGGCTGTTACCGCTCGCAATGTTCGACCCATTATATCGATGACATCGGCGTAGGCGAGTAACATGTGTTGTTTGGTGTACAGAGTGCCATTTCTGTTCACCTTTGCGTCTCGTATGACCTTTTCCAGCAGGATGTTAAATAAATCACACGACAAACTGTCACCTTGTCTGAATCCTCGTTCGGTATTCAAGTGCTCCGATAGGTCCTTTCCGACTTTAACTGATTACCTTGTGCCACTTAAAGTTATCCTGCATAGCCGTATTAATTTTGTAGGAATGCCGAACGTAGACATGGCTTTATACAGTCTTATGCTGTCATTGATCGCAAGCACACGTGTTCTTTTCTCTGCTCCGTTAACTAGTTTTTTGCCTACGTAATAAACAAAACCAGTGAAATCACTAATAAAACAAAAGCAACAGCACGTTTTGTTTTCAACTCAGATTGCAAAAAAACAATAACAACTACTCGTGGTACATTGAAATGCACTCACTCAAGCGAAAAAAGTTGTCAGGAAGATCACCAAAAGAAAAATATAAAACGAGTGAAAACCGTTTTAATATACTTCAATCATTTGACAATGAAAACGATGATGATACCTACAGTGAAGAAGAGAATGAAGTACGCGAGTACAAAGTTGTTGTTCCACCAATCGTTGTGGATGCTGTCCATAAGTTCCTAAATGTGTACAATCTGGTCGGCTCATTGTATACATTTAAGAGAATGTCAATCGGTACTAAAATTATTTCACCTTCAATAACTCTCTATGAACAAGCAAAAAATAAACTTATTGAGTCAGGCTTTACTTTCTTCTCTCACGAGTGCAAAGACACCAAAATATTCAAACTGGTTCTCTATGGTCTCCCCCAACTTAATACGAGTGAAATCAAAGACGAACTTAAGAACTCATACAATATAAATGTTGTCAACATCAAAGAAATTAAAACAGTTCGCTCTAATGAAAGTGATGCAATTTATATGCTCGAGTTTGATCGTTCTTTAAATAATAAAGCTGAAGTCCTAAAAATTAAAAGAATTTGTAGGATAAATATTTATTGGAGAAAACCTCTTAAAGGAAATAAAGGTCCCATTCAATGCACAAAGTGTACAATGCATGAGCAATACGGTCGGTCGAA